>NC_068358.1:143855560-144041302 GCF_020536995.1 Dreissena polymorpha | reverse complement strand
AATATTTATGACCTATAATTTCGTTTGCAAAAAGTGTTTTGTATTGTTGTTGTTTACTATGCTTACGTAAATCACTACGAGTTATGATTCATTATTACTTATGTTCTCTTTAGATATATATTATTTATGCGAATGTAGTCTCAATTATTAGTTTGCTATCGAAAATATCGTACGCTTTAATATTCCTTTCAGTTTGAAAGCTGGCAGTACTACCTTGTTGCAAACGAAATAGTGATATCTGTCGGCTAGCTGGGCAAAACTCTGCCAGTCAATTACCGGTATATGGCTGATTTATTATTGATTTAACTTAACATTGTGAAATTTCTATGAAGTTGTCAGACATTTCTGGAACGCAACCATTTATGAGTATTTGTATTCTATCAACTTATATTTTGAAATAAATAAAATCCGTTAATTAAATTACGACAAACCATTTGTAAAAACCCGTTTTGGAAATATGACGTACCCTTTGGGTCAAAAGTACAGATACGCCAACAGCTTAAAATAGATATCACAGCGTGACAAAATTGTTACCGCGGTGACATTTTTGTCACTGCGGTATAAATTTATCACTGCGGTGATATATTTGTAACTGTTGTGATACTTGTTTTGACCCAAACAGTTTGATAAGAGCTAAATCGAACTAACCATGAACACACGTCTTGCAAAACGGCAAATCGGCGAATATTTACTGCGAAGTTTTCAAGATGTCTGCCTCCATGGATACTGTAAACAACTTTACAGATCATGAGTTTGGTAATTTTAATCTTCGGACACAGGATGACGACAATTAAGGTTACTTACATAATCATTTATCGATTAACATTCCTACATAAAGTTTATAAGAAAGTGTGTCGAACTTACGCTATGATATTGTTTTTATGTATCACGATATCGACAAATGAAGTCTTTATTGTAAATAATCTTGTTTATACTGGTTAAATTATATTCTAGATTAATACTAGATCTGCGTTTACCCTTTGTTATGGTCATGATAATAATTGATGCCCGCGATACAATTCATTTTGGAAACAATAGTGACAACCAGGTGATTTAACATACATGTACCATTGTCAAATTAAGTTAAATCATGTTGACATGGTGGGGTATCATGTACATGTAAATTCATTGGGCCCAAATTGCAGAAAACAAATTCAAGCAAACAACTGTACAGTTTAAATTGAAAAAAAAATGTGTAGATGAAAGACTGTCAGTCAGCCTGACAACAATTTTTTTTTAAACCTATTTATTTAAGCTCGATTGCATAGAAAGCCTAAAAGTAAGGTATATTTGAAACACTCTCGAGTCTGTTTCCTGGGTTTCAATGGGGAGATCTAAAGAACGCTCCCACAGAGGGGTTCCAACCCTTGACCTCATAATCGCTAGGTGGACACCATATCCACTACGTCACGGCGACAAGAACATTTGATACCACTACCAGTTTTTATATCCAGGGCCCTCAATCCATTTTAGGGGAAGCGGGTCGCTACCCTCATGAGGGGAATTTTTGCGGCGTTTCCATTTTGGGGGATTTTTTTACTACTCTCTAATTATTACATTTGTACATGTTTGCACTATATTCATTTCTTTTCTCATAATAAAGTATGTTTAACAAGATTAAATTGAAATAGAATTGAGATATAATAATCATGATACACATCTTTAAAATATATAAAAAAATTAATCAGGGGGAATTTTTCCCCCCAAAGGGGAAAAAATATACTTTTCAGGTGGGGGACTGCGGCCGAAATTCAGCCGCAGATTTGATAGATTGAGGGCCCTGAATAATCATTTATTCAAATTATGCCTTTATTTATAACGGGGTATAACAAGGATCATCTTCAACAACACTATTCAACTGTAAAATACATTGCATCAAAACTGTTTCCTGTTACTGTAGATTTTGACAATTGAGATGCGTTTGTTTAGTCGGAGTCAAAATTCTGTCAGACTGTTTTAAATTTTGCAAACAATGTTGCAGGATACAAAAATGCATTTTTTTATGTTCCTTACAAACTAAAAGAGTCTCTTGTGACAATTTACCTTTAAGGATTACATGTATAGTCACTAAGTGTTTGTGTTCATAGCACTTTATCATAAATGGTAATAATTATCTTGAAATATTTGGACTACATGAATTCTTTTCTTATTGTGACAATAGTGGTTAAAAACTGCATTGTAATGTTAATTGTACTAGTGCGTATACAATTTACCTTTTAGAATTACATGTGTAGTAACTAAGTGTTTGTTTTCATAGCTCATTATTGAAAACGGTACTCATTATCTTGATAATATTGGGACTAAATTAATTGTGACAATAGTGGTTAAAAACTGCACAATAATGTTAATTTTACTAGTGCGTACAAAATTGTTTGTTTCCACTAATATTGCAAACAAATATTTCAATATGATTTAGAGTAGGTAGGTTGGCATTTCCTTTTTAATGATTTTTATTTTATACACAAGCTATTCCTACTGAAACAAAGATATCCAGAGACAAAAATCTCCCAATTGCCTATATAACATTCTTTCCATATACTAAGAAGTTGGCCAAATTATGTTTTTGAGATATGATAAAATGTAAAAAAATAAAAAAAAACAAGTACTTTTTATTTCAAACGGCAATAAAATGCTTAGGGTCTGCTCCGCACACAAAAAAGGGTCCGTCGGCTTTTGAAAACAATTTTTTTCTCGGCCTAGTTGTTCCTGTTGTGGATTACCCAGTTGCTGCCTGTTTCGAGTTTTATTTGTTATCCCAAAGCCCTGCTTTAAATCTGTGTGGGACTATGTTTTAGCTTTGCAACTTGAAACTTGCTACCGGTAATTGATTAAACACCTATTTATATAATTATTCTCAATGGCGTTGTACAAAACATATTTATGTACATTCAATTGATAAAATATAAGAGTGATTGATACTATTATGCAGCATTACTTAAAGGATTAATAATCTAAAATTGTGTGATATAAATAAAAATGCCGTACAAAACTTAAGCAATTAACTATACTGGCTACAATATTAAAACACAGTAAAATAAAATAGTATGTAATAAATTGATATAACTAGGTTTAAGACAATAATTATAATGATATTATAAGCAAATTTTTGGCAACATAAAGACACTGTATTTAATTAACTTTAAATAACATTAACATAAACATTAGCTTTAATTAATAGTAAAACAGTATAGCTTTAATCAGGACATTCCATTTCTATTAGGCAGTTTATGTCTGTATTTTTTCAGAGATATAAGACATGGTGTTCAAATTGAGTATGCATGTTAACTATAACCAGGAGAAGCATATTTCCCCATTGCTATTTGCAAAAAAATTAACAATTTCTACTTTCCAACATTGAGTTTATTGCGCTTACTCTAAAATATCTTATTAGTTTAAGTTATATTATATTTTTTGTATTTATCCATTCAGTCATTTTATCTCAATAAGATTGCCACATTTTAAACAACTCTCTTTTATACATTGTTCTGGTGGACTGTATTACTGACACTCAAAATAGTGTAAAATGTTGTAAATTGTCATAAAACATTTCAACAAACAATTGTAAAACAGTGTAAACAATCATGTTCAACTAAATTTGTTTTTATACATTAATTTAAACATTTGTAATGGTATAATAGAGAGTCCTTAACAATTGTCAAATTCTATTTTCAGAGTCCATCAATGGTTGTGAAATCAAGGATATTCTATTGGAAGGAAAGACATGAATGCATTCAAGTTTCCTGTGAGCAATATGATTTCCTGACTTTGCCTTACAGTATAAAACAAGAGAGTTAAACACTTGAAACTTGAAAAGATGTGGTCCTAGAACCTGAAATGGCAACTCCAGCTCTCTACAAAAGCATCATCTGGAATCCAACTATGTACAATCAAAAATTAATGTGTGTCTTAATTTTGTCTTTTTAGAGCCCTGACGGGTCTTAAGATATCAGATGTTTTAAAATTCATTGTGTTTGTGCTGCAAGTTTATGAACTGGTTATAAAGCTTTTGTATGAAGAACCGTTTACTGCTGCCTGGTTAGCTGCAGTAGAGCACTCATAGGAATTGGGAGATCTGTGGAATCCCTTTGTGGCTTGCAAATTTCAACCTGTTTTCAAAAATGCTTAGTTGGTCAGTGTGTTAATATTTCAATTTTCAGGTCTGGTAAAGAAAGTTATTTAAAGGCAGTGTGCAAGGTTTTCCTTAATGATAGCATGTACACAGGAAAAAAAAGCTTAATATTAGATATTTTGTTATAATCAGTTTGTGGTCCGTCCATAGCTAAACATGAACATAGATATTTTTTACTTTTATTAGTACTATATACATATTATAAATAAAAGGTTGTATCTTGCATCTTCTAATCCTTAAAGTGGCATGGTGGCCTAGTGTGTGTGTTGTTTATCTATGAAATTTATACATGTATACTTATATCTAGGCTACATTATGATGTATTTCTCAAAGAACAGTATGTTTAAAATGCAGGTTTATACTATTGAAATACAGGTACAAATTAATCCTGTGTTGTATATAGCAGAATGTCCCTTATTTTCACTGTTATCTTTTAAAACTGTTCAGGTACACTTCACCTGCATAAAACTAGTTCAGATATATATGTCCATAGAGCAAAACAATTGTCACTAAATCTTGTATAATCGTTATGGCAGTCACTTCTGTAGTTTCTGAAATGAAAAAAATTGTTGTTTACCTACCTTCCCTAATCTTAATTCAGTTTAGTGGAATGCTTAATTTCATTTTTTTTCTTTATTAGTTGTAAGTAGTGGGCTCTGTGTTCTGATTAGTTCCTAAATTGAACACATGGTTTAAACGTCGGTTGTTAAATTGTATAACATGTTAATGCAGAATTGTACCATAACATGAAATTGTATTTTTGCTTTGTACATTGTTGAAATGTTACCATCTTGTTCTAATAAATGTTTTTTATAATTCACCATCTAGTCCTATTGCAAAAAAGTGAACCATTTAAATATTGTATTTAAAGTATACACCCGTTAGCCTTACTTAAGTCGTGAACATTTCGTAGGCATTTGTTATCCCCAGTAATAGGCGGAGGGATATTGTTTTGGCGCTGTTTGTCCGTCCTTCCGTCCGTCCGGCACTTTTGTGTCCAGAGCCATATCTTGTTAGTGCTTTAGCGGATTTCATTGAAACTTGGTATGAGTATATTATATGGATAAGAGGATGATGTACACTTTGTATCTTGAAAAAAATGCTTTTTAATATAATCTTAGAGCTTTATCTTCACTAACACATGAGCCAGAGCCATGAAACTTGCCATAGTTGTTCTCAATCATCTAGGGGTGCTTCACATTCAACATCCATAATTCAAGGGGCTAAGGTCATGGCCCTTTGTATCTTGAAAAAAATGCTTTTTGATAGAAGCTTAGAGCTTTATCTTCATTAACACATGAGCCAGAGCCATGCAACTTGCCCTAGTTGTTCTCAATCATCTAGGGGTGCTTCACATTCAACATCCATAATTCTAGGGGCTAAGGTCATGGCCCTTTGTATCTTGAAAAAAAATGCTTTTTGATAGAAGCTTAGAGCTTTATCTTCATTAACACATGAGCCAGAGCCATGCAACTTTCTATAGTTATTCCAATCATCTGGGGTTGTTTCACATTCAACACCCATAATCCTAGGGGCTAAGGTCAAGGTCACACATTGAGGTCAAAGGTCACAAATTTGAGGAATTATTCATTAATTGGTAATTCCTTTACTATGCATCAAGGAATTCTGTTATAACTGTCACAATTGTTCTCAATTATCTAGCTGAGTTTCAAATATAAGATCCAGGTTGCTAGGGTCATGGTCAAAGTCACACACAAAGGTCAAAATCACACATTTTGATCATATATATATATATATATATATATATATAATATATATATATATATATATATATTAAAACTCAGACCCCACATAGATTGCAACCGTCAATATTTTCTACACCGAAGTACCATAAAAGACCAGTATTGTTAGTGAGTATGCACATTAAGATCTTATGCTGAATGTTCAGTTGGAGTATGAATGCTATTCCAACCACTATTTCACTTTTAAAATATGTAACCACCAATTGCGAGTCCGCATGCAAAGATGTATTGTATTTATAAATTTAGAATTCTAAATTCTGGATATTATTTAGAGTAGATTATTTCATGATACAAACTAACACAGTATTTCTATAGATTAATATTGTTTGTCTGATAGTAGCACAACATACAATTAAATAAAAATGCAACGTGTGTAATATTTCCCAAAATCAAAGAGCCCAATGTATTACAAATAATATTTGATGCCTCGGTCAATCGTAACTTTATTTTACGTTCGTATGTATAAAAGTAGTATATTGATAAGAAAAAAGACGATTCTACTAATAGCGACCTGAATAAAGATATCAATAATGGAGATAACATACATTATAACTTATTGAAAAATATCCAACGCCAGTAGATTGCCTATACCAATATGTATCTACTCCAGATGGATGAGGGCTGCAACATAGCGAAGTATTATACTTGACTTAAATCGCGTTGATATATTATTAATTTCAGGTTCATCGTGGTTACATTAAGGTCGAAATAGAAGTATTGCAGTTTGGTCGTCCACGCAGAAGAGATGATAACCTCGTGTCACCCCATACAGGCGATCGATCTGGAATGCAATACCACAAGTGGGATGCAAGTCATATATTCTGCGTTTTAATGTAAATATAACAGACTTTGGTGTTTAGGAATACGAGTGAAATACGATTCAATACTTCTATGCTTCTTATGTATTACAAAATAAAACTATATAAACATTATTATATTAATTGGTTACGAACACAGTATGGTAAAATCAACCTATGCATTTGAGTGTACATTTATTTGTTCTACTGTGGTATATCAAAACAATGTTCTCAGACAGTTGTTTAAATGGTAAATAAATAACGTATTGTCGTTATAATGAGAGGTTATTAAGCAACTGGCGCTCATGCATGCAAGGAGAAAATTTTATTCCTAAACCTATTAGAACAAAGAAAAGCTTTTAACAATTTCCGAAATCAATGTACGCCTCTGTTGTTTATAGATTGTTAATGTACCCAATTCTTGGGCAAATAGGTATACTTATTATCGTCCATTTATGTACAATACATGAAATGTCGCAATTGCCACCAAATCGATTTTATCAGATACACGCAAACACGTATACATGCAAGGTAAAACTATGTTAACGGTAGTCTTTAAAGATTACCTTTAATAAATTGATCCTTGTCCGTATATGGGCACATTCAATACCTTGACTACACTGAATAAAACATAGCAAAATGAAAAACCAACGAAATCAAGGATTATTTTGTAATTAGATTGCACAACACACATAAACCAAGATGCGTTTTCTCAAATAAAATAGGTATATACTTGTTTACATACATGTAAATTCACTATTCGTTTATCTTTTGGTCGATGTCACCAGGATATATAAAGCTGAAAGAGGTCCTTAGGCCGCTCACACAAATGATGGAGTTTTTTTTTATATTTCTTTTATCGCAGATTTACATTTTGTGATGTTTTCAATATTATCAGGTTAATAAAATTTAAGTTTTTATCTTGTATAAATAAATTAATTTTATCTTTTGTTTTTTCACCAAGAAAAAAAATATTAAAGAAATAATTGCCCACTGAGGAACATAATCTTATAGTACATATTTTAAAAGTTCATGATCCGAGTTATAATGTATACTTAATGATCTGCTACTGATCTTTAGAGTGATCATTTGTATGTTCATTTTATGTGGCCTTTATTTTCAGTTTGGAGAACATGTATTTGCGGGTAAAACCTGAATACTTTTGTCAAAAGGAAAAGAAAACTCGTAGTACGACGGTAATTTAATTGCGCGTGAGGATCTACTGAATCGCTTACTATGATTACATTTCCACTGAATTTTAAAACAGTTTTCGATAAAAACACAATTACAATAAATAGTTAAATTCCGTAACACGTGTATGGCAATCGCAGTAAAAATTAAAGGAAACTATTAAAGCAAACAGTTTATGCAAATATTGGTCACAACTCTCGGGTTAATTTTGGCATAATATGTTCTTTACAAATGTCAGACTTCTTTTCCATATTTTAATATTAATATGGTCCACTTCATTGATTGAACAAAAAACGTTTTATATATCTTGAGCAATTTCAAATATCGAATATTGTTTTAATCTAGTTTACACGAAATATTTAAAGCAATCAAGAAATTATAAATATCAAATTATATTGTTAAAACGAAACACAAATTGCATATGTTGTTCTTACACGGGAGAAAAGAAATATAAATCGATTGAATACACGAACGACCCAAAACCTGCTGTGTTCAAATATTGCACAATGTTAAAGACAAAACGTAATTGTGAGAGCTTAAACGATTCGGTTCGATGCATCGAAAAACCGGTTCAACGCCGCCGATTCAATTTCGATACCAATACGGCCAATTTCGATTTGATTCACTGCAATCACGATTGATCCGCATTTTAAACCTTACTTTACAAATCCGTCGTTTAAACTTTCTTGCCATTTGTAATACGTCTTGTGATTGGCCAATAGCCAATATGGCATCCAATGAATGAATAACATGCTGAGCATTACATCAGCCGGTAAAATGGCTTCTTCAACCACGCTGAAAGACGCACCGTCAAAATTAACATCAAACGTATGGAATCATTTCGGATTTAGCGAAGGTTCTGATGCAAAGGCAACTTGCAAACGTGTTGTGTTGACGTAAGTTACCCTAAATCTGGAAGCACTACAGATTTGAGGCAACATTTAAAAAGAAAACACTCGGTTGATATTTCAGATGTGATTTGTATCACCTACATTTAGATAACAGAAAGTTACTATTACTTAATTATACCTATGTAATGTTTTGATTTAGTTTTTTCCTCAATACATATGGTTTGTTTACTAAATCGTGTGCATTCTGTTAACTGGAATTTGTTTATATACTTGCATGTTGTTTTTTTCGTTTTTTTTTCTGTTAAATACACGTGATACATTGTGCATTTTATGTTATTGAAGAATAACTCAACAGGAAGTTTTGTTCAATAAATTTGTTACTTATTTAACAATGTTGCGTTTTTAATTTTATTTCAAAAATTAAACACTTTAAATGTACACGTACAACAAAATAAGTTAATAACAAATACCAAACATATTAATTCATGCCCTGGAAAAACCAAACATGAAATAGTTTGCAAAATAAGCAGCAAATAGTTTAATTTGAATCGAATCGAAAATAATCGAATCTTTACAGCTCTAGTAATTGTAAAACAACTTATTTCATCCGTCTGACTAACACGTATCTGTTAAAACTTCTTTTGAAAAGAATCATATTTTATTTGTTTTAACGCGATTTAATGGGTTGACATTTTCGCGAGACTCGAATACCTAATATAGTTTGATACGCATTCTAATAGGAATAACTGCAGTTCGTCATGATAAACTATAATGGTGGAGTTACTGAATGTACATACAATTTTCAAACTAATAATCTTACGTTTGATATTTTCATCGGCACATATAGCACAATACCAACAACAACAATTCATGACACACCATTGATAGTCTCAGAATTCGATGTGATTGACGAACAGTCAGACATTTGAAACGTGTGTCGTTACTTTTGTATAAATGAAACCATTTGTTGCATAACAATGTGCGTATATCTCCCTTTACAACTCAACATAAGACTCATCAATAAATAATAGTTGAAAATGCATGTGTTGTTCTATGTGTATGACTTATGAGCCTGTTTATCATATGGTCAGGTCAAGAAAATCCGTATGATGTATGCTTTGTTTGTAGGAAACGGAATGGGACGTTATAGCAGGAAAGCACTTTTATTAAGATTTGTTATAAAACCGTTTCTTTTACATTTAAGGACACTGGCCGTAGAAATTAAGAGTTCAACAAAGTGGATTATCACTTGCAGGAACATTATTGGCTATGTTGTGATTTTGATTTTATAGAAAACATAAACTAAAAAAATAACAAAGAAGTAAAATTTGATATATAATTGTTCATTTGTCAATTGAACATTATTAGAAGTCCTCAATGAATTTAATGGAACTGAATGATTTAACCTCGATGGTTTAATAGCCACCCATCGCACATCATTTTAATAACCAATTATAATACACAACATTAAATCATATAATTATTATATATATTTTTTTAGTCGAAGAGTGCTATATTTTATTATACTCAAAATGAGAACTATTATTAATCTGCCTAGGGAAGAACAGTTTCTATCAAAATAAAAACGGTGAAGTTTGAAGTTCGTACACGAGCACACACTCTGCGAGACTACACCAATGAAGTTGCAGACATTATCAAATCTGCCCATGACTTGTTGAGAACAGAGATTAAGAACTGTACACCACAACCTCCTAGGCTCAGGCTTATGTGTATGTGAATTACATGATAAGAATAGCTTGAATATCTGTCAACATGCTATCAATGTTTGTTTTCAACAATTTTCTCTTAGAAAGTTAAAAAATTGCATTTTAGTTATTCGTAGGGTTTAATAAAGAAATATTTGCAGCCAATTGAATATTACTTTATCCAACTTTCACATTGGTTAATATAGCATTTAAGATAGGAAAACAAATGTAGCACTACTATCATCTAAGACCACACTGTTTTTTTTTTATTTTGTTATATATAGATTCATTAATTTGTACTCGACAAATTAATTTAAATGATGCACCTGTTTTAAAAAATGCCTAATCATGGAGTTCACCTAGTTTAAATTAATTTAGTAGGCACAGAGCAACATGAAAAATGATAGACAAGTAGCTCGTGTAAATGATTGTAAAAGATCAAATTGTGACCATGTGGTAAACAATTCCAATTAGGATTACAGTTCTACCATGAGCGTCATAGTTTCCTCTATTCCCTCTTGTGTTTTTTTTACACAGATCCTAATTACATGGTGTATTGTTATGCTAGTGTAATGCTAGTTATCATTGTGTCATATGTTACATTCAAAAGAATGTTTGGGTAAAAACATAAATATTTCACTTTGTGTGTATAATATTGATTCTTTTGCCCTAGAAACACTATTATGACTCATGTACGCATGTTGAAGTTTATTCATTCAGGAGTTCGTATGTCCAGCTTATTGAATGAGCAACACTGCAAAGAGCAGAAGAAGAACACCATTCTTTGGGCATTCAAGCGGCAGGCAGAGCTAGCAAGTACATTATCACTTAGTGAAGAATTTGCTATGGATATACCATGCACACAGGCCACAGTGAAGGGCACGCAGACAACTTTTTAATATATGGCCACGTCTACTACAAGAGGTATGTTTTTCAAGTTGGCAAGCCCAAAGAAAGAGGAAGGGTTTTCTCAGTCTTGCAGTGACAATTAAATGGCTGCCAAACATAGTACTGATGTTAGTAAACATGACAAACATTCCATGAAGACCACAAGTGAGCAAGAAACAACAAATTTAAATCGAGTAGTAGATGAAGTTGAGCTAGATAGCTCTGATAATAAGGTGGTAAACGATCAATTAAAGACTCTGCAAAATGATGAGCAGATAAGCATTGTTGACATGACAAAAGTGGAGAGGTCAACTAGAAGGGGAGAGTTTCATACTCCTAGGTCTTCGAGAAAAACGAGAAAAATTGAGCCCGAGAGCGAGAGATATGAATGCCCAGTTTGTGCAAAGACTGTGATCTGTAAACGGCTGAACCAATTTAATGAACATGTTGATGCATGTTTGAAAGGTGATGGTTATCACAATAATCTGGGCAAGAGTTGTTGTTCAAATTCTGATGATATCAATATTAAAGGTGATACTAGTATTAATGTATCATGTGCAAATTATCAAAAGAAGGTAAGAACCCTACAAGTGGATGATAAACAGATGCAAACTCTTAAATGTGCAATGACTGAAAATGCAATAGCTGTGATAGATGAGTCTGATAAGGATTGTGCAAAGAATGTTTTGCCTGCAGTTTCTTGTTTGAACCAAGTGATTGAAGAAACTAATCAACATCCAATAGAAAAACATACAAAGGAGGATGGTTTTTGTTCACGTGTAGCTATCGAAGTAAGTCAAAATTTGGATCAGATTTCCCGTGAGGCAAATGAACAAAATGTTTGCATTGAAATTAAGAAGCCTAACCGTACTGGTATGCTTGTTGACTGGATGGAAGTAAGAGAAAACGCCAGTGAAGAAACTGGAAATGACAGCATTTTACATGGAATACATTTACCGTCTTCTGTTTGTGAAGATACTAAGCAAAAAGAAGAAAATTTTATAGAAACAAGAACTTATCAAAATCACCATATGTCAAAACACCTTGGACAAGATTTTGATAATATTGGACATAACTCTATGCTCCATTCACATGACATTGTAAACAAAGAATGTTACGTTGACAAATATAATAATTGTGTTGATGGAAATAACAGTGGTAATTTTTGCAAATAAAACTCTAAAAATCTAAAGATGAAAGCTTCTGCGGAAATAACAGTGTCTTTAAAACCTGCACACTTTTATCCAAATTGAATTTAAAGAATAAGGAAGACCCATATTTTGATGACTCAAGACCAAGTACCAGTGAACAAGACTATAACAAAGGTGAGACCATGACAATTGTTGAAGGTTTAAATAATAAAAGCAAGAATGATGACAAAGTGATGAAAGCGGACGACAGTCAAACACATGCTTATTTCACAACTATTTTTGACTCTTTTGTTTTTGGATAACCATTTACAACCTTCAACTAGTGGCATGGAATATACCGAAACAATGACAAAAGGAGACAGGATACATGTTGATGAAACAGAAAGTAGAAATCAGCTCGTAGGCACTAGTGGCATGAAATATACAGACAAAGCGACAAAAGGAGACAGGATACATGTTCATGAAACAGAAAATAGGAATCAAATCAAAGGCACTGTCAGTTCTGCAGATGATGAAAGGGACAGCTCAAAGATTGATGACATGCACAGAGGTGGGCTGCTGAATATTGACAAGAAATTTTGCGAAACTTCTGATGAGGCTATCACATCATCTCAGAGGTCATTACTAGTGTGTCCAGTGTGTTGCATGGAGCAGAGGTCAGCTAGCCTTGATGAGTTAAACGGCCACGTGGACCAGTGCCTCAGTAGAGGTTCCATATCTGAGATACTGAAAGAACAGAGGGCGGAGGAGAAGAGCAACCAGAAAAAGTAAGCTGCTTATATTCAGGGCTTAATGCAAAATTCAAAGATTATTTTATGTCACAAGAACATGCAGTTAATGTGAAAGTACAAGTTAAACAGAAAACGTACCCCTATATTTAACGCTCGTGTTACTCTCGAATACGTCTTTTATGGAAGTCAGTTTTTAATCTAATGTATATACATGTCTCTATATATACAAGAACTGTTACTTCAGGAATTTTTAATTTATTGTTATTTTTTCCTACAAATAAATGAGATCAATTTTCAACATTCATAAATGATTCTCCTACTTTATTACAGTCATTTATCTTTATTTTTGTTATTTTCGTGGTAATCATTATTAACACTTTATATCATACTCGAATAAGCTATATATATAATACGCCAATACAAATGATGATGCGTGAAATATTCTTCGAATGCTCAACTGGGTCAAGTTTATGTAAGATAATGTGTATGATTAATGTGTTTGTAACTTATAAGTTATCCTGTTCTGCATTAATGAGAACACATTTCTATTAAGATGCCTTAACACATTTCTGTTAAGATGCATGCCGCATTCTAACACCCCCGGAAGAAATCCACCATCAAAAAAGCGGAAGACAGTGATGCCATCAAACAAATTGCCATGTTGGAGCATAAAATCGTTCCTGCAAAAATGATAGAACTGATATACCCGTGTTATTATTCTTGAACTAATGGGTGCACACAGTCTACCGGTAACGTGTCTTCCTGAATTATAGTAATTGGGCTTAAAATGCTGATAATGAATATAGCCTTCCCATTAACTTTCACGAGTAATAGCATTTCACGATGAATATAAATAATAACTAAAGCAAAATAGGATCATGTTTGACAAGTGCACACAAGGAACATTGTTGAAACATGTTATCTGTCTTGGATCCATTAAACAGTCCATTATTTTTATGTTAAACCATGCTTTATTAAAATGTTATGTTTATTTCAAACTTACGCGGTTTACAAAAATACGCATTTGTAACGAGAGAAGTTTTTATAACATTTTACAGATATGATTTACACGAATTGCAAAGGTTTTATCATGGTGTGGTTTTTTGGAATAATTTCTGAATGCACACTTACGCCAAATCACGGAGTAAGGCTAGATAAAACAAACAATAAGACTTAATTGCTTTGATTAAGCCATGGTGTTGGCTATTTGATGCAAAGTATACCCCTTAGCAGTCGTCATTGTTTTTTCACTGGAAATGAGCGCTGTCGATTATTTTATTGCGCGACGTGCAGAATATTTTCCAATTGGAGTAATGTATCGTGAAATTGAAGTTTAACGGGAGATAAACGAAATTGCTGTTAATGGCTAAAATGTTCTAAAGCCAGCATGTTGACTATGTCATAAATTATTAGCCTTTTAACGTAATTCAAGCTGCGAAGACTCACGGGGGCAATGCGCATCATAAGCTTTGATTTTCATTACCGCTAGAAAGGTATAATTGACGATGCATGAATTTACTGGTGGTAATCGCATTTTCTGAAACTGAAATATTGTTTTCTCGCAATGATCCTGATCATATATACAAATTTGGTTGCGACGTGTTAAAAGCACGAGTTAGATAATGAAGGTTCAATTTGACGCTGATGGATTCCCATGTCAGTATCTATTTGCCGAGTATTAGGTAGAAGTTTCGTCTGAATTATGAATCCCATTGTGTGTCAATATTCATATTGATTTGAAGAAAATAGTATTATCAGTCGACATTTCAAAAGCAGTTCAACAGAAACGGTTATTACAATTAAGGTATAGAAAGGTATAATTGACGATGCAGGAATTTACTGGTATTAATCGCATTTTTATGACACTGAAACAGTTTTTACTCGCAAAAATCCAGATCATATATACAAATTTTGTTGCGAGGTGTTAAAAGCGTGATTTAGATTATGACAATTCAATGTGTCGCTGATGGATTCCCATGTCAGTATCTATTTGCCGAGTATTAGGTAGAAGTTTCGTCTGAATTATGAATCCCATTGTGTGTCAATATTCATATTGATTGGAAGGAAATAGTACACATGTATTATCAGTCGGCATTTCAAAAGAATTATTATTTTGTTGTGATACTTATCCATTCCGACGAATCCTTAAAAAAAATCAGTTTCTTTTTGTGTAACCAATGCACATCAATTTAGCAAGCAATTAAGCAGAATAGTTCCTATTTTATATCTTAGAAAAGCCATGTATTTTTACGTGCAATATGAAATTCAGGTTAGTATTTTCGTGCATTTAGTAGTTATCTCTGTTACTACTTCAACTGTTCAGATATTTCACCAATGTCTCTGGGATCAGTATACGTGGCGAATGGCCAAGGCCCGTAACTCATTACATGTGATTTGGCATAATGATTGTGCCGATTGATACGATATGTAGAATTGTCATGCTATAACTAGCTATTTCTGTAACTTTACATATCTTCCAAGGGCCTGTGTGAACTATCACTGTCAAAGAACACTTTTGTACCTATAAAGTCAGGTTAATGGATGAGTGCAAGAATGCGATGATTACAATATAACATTTTCGCGCAACAGTTACGTAGCTGCGTAAATACTATAGTTTAATTTTTACTGATCTAAGATTTAATGTTCTGAGACCATTGACACAGATGTATAACTCTTACATTCTTTTAGAAGAAAATCCTTTTTGTACAAAAATGAAATACAGGCCTCTATATCTACAATTAATAAATGAAAATTTGCATTCATATTGAGCGAACACGTTCTAATGGTGGGTCATATCTTACCTGATAATAAGACGATTTATGCAGTAGATATCCCCCGAAATGCAGGTAAAAAATTACAAAGATAATAAGTACAGACATGGGATCAATTCTTCACTTATGTCATGTGATTTATTTGGGTCATTATTTCAGGTCACTGAAGCCATAAACCGATAAAATGAAGGCGGATGAATATTCGAGCGCACAAGCTCTTGGTTTTGTATGCCCTTTTTTCATATAATGGTTTTGGATTTACCCTTGTCAAATGGATTTGCAATTAGTAATGCAATGCTGTAAAATATTAGTTATTGTTTTTTGCTTATTGAATATTTGATTGTAATGATAAGCTGTTTTTTTGCTTAAAACATTTGAAATTAGAGAAGCGCGCTTATTTTCTCTGAGTCCATAAATTCAATACTCAAGTCTAGAAGTTTTCCATATCTGTTTCATTCTGTATTAGCAAGAAAGCAATAATGTTCGTGTCGTTAAGTGGGGAATAAAATGGACACCTTGTGATTATAAACTGATTGGAAGATGCGGAAATGTATCTGTAAATAAAACAGGGTAATTGTCGGCGGTTGTGCTAATGTTCGCATTAAACACTCAAGGCGTTCTAATGGTAGGCGATCTGGCCTGAACATCGATCCATCCATATCTTATGCTGGTCTGACGTGAAGAAAGATCGTCTATAAGAATTTATGTATTTGAGTATTATTGCACACAGATATGGGATGCGTTGTTGTAAGATAGCAATTAGTTGTTAACTAAACGAATTATTAAGAATTCAGGACAACTTTCGTAATCACGGAATATCGGTCCAAAACATGATATCATCTAGCCACATAAAGAACACGTTTATAAAATCTCAGCTTTGTGTACATACATTTTTTTCTTGTAAGTTATAGCTAAGGCTTTTCTGACGATATTCCAATTAATATCGAAGAAACGCATTACTCATCGAAAGTGTAGACAACTATTTATAAGAATATTGGCATAGAGTACAAATAAGTTGAATAATGAGAATCACTTAAATGTCAGAATTTCATTTATAAAGTAGTTTTGATTATTAATTTGACATTATAATATTATGAATTCGGTTATTGATTATTATAGTTTCATCGATTGCGTCAGCATTTCATCTTCGGTGCCTTCAACCATTCCTTTCATCGCCCCTACACGACCTCTGTCCGGAAAGATAATATTGTTATGGAATCACCTGTAATGAACAACGAAAACTGGTATTTGGGTTCAATTTATTCTGGATAGTAATTTGGGTAATCCTTTGACTTTACATACTTTTGATATTCGGGAATTCGTTTTATATCGAAGTTTGCGTTGTGTCGTTTTTTTGGTTTTTATTTATTTGTTTTATGGCTATTATATAATCCGGGTTTGTATGGATCGAATATACCGAGATCAAAAGTAAATTATATAGTTATTAACAAAAGAGAGACGTCCCCTGCGAATTATTTTGAAAAACAGTCGGTGAATACTTAAGATCAACAAATGTGAAAGATACTGGTGGCAAGGTCGTTATGGCTTTGTTATAACAGCAGACATTTTGCAAAAATCTTTGTATCGCCTTAACACGAACACCAAATAAATAAATATTAATACTCTATGATACTTATACTATTGTTACCACGTATGCTACGATGGTAAATATCTTATGTGAATGTTAAAAGCATGACTTGTAAATTTAAACATGACAGGATGCTGTATGGCACTTTCACATTGATGATTGTAACGTTCATACATACAATTGAATTTTGTCATCAAACCTTTTAAGTTCAGAAACAAAACACCAATTGTTCTTGCATTAAAACAATAACAATATAAGCGCCTTTTAATAATAAACCGATTTTAAGACGAACCAAATGTATGTAAGAATGAAACGAGGCAATTGGCTCGGTAAAACAACGATAATTATTTTGGTTATGCGTGAGACAATCGCTTTCTTTTTATTTTACCTTCCGACATTCTTCATAATTAGTCGTATGATCACCTCGAAGTTACACTGAACAATTGTATTGTTTTATTGAAGACACGAATGTGTGGTCAACATACCACGCAAATCGCGTGGAAGTAACGAATATCTCGTGCAATGTTTTTTTTTGTATGAACGCATGAAATCTAAGAATGATGAATTTCTGCGAACATTATCATTCCACACTGTAAACATAAAGATTAAGTGCAGATCAGGTAGAAATGCTGACATGATTAGAATATCCGTGGATACACTACACTCATTTTAATTCTTATATATTCTAAAGCAAGTATATACAATTCAAAGGTTGACTTTTTTCTGGTTTCATCTAATGAAGTTACGTTTGCTTGAAAAGGCTACTGTTTTCTGACAAATGAAAATGACCAGCGAATCATCTAATTAATAAGGATCTATTTAATACATATTAATATTATATAATAAATAAACGACTTAACAAGAACGACTAAAGCAGCGGAAAGATACACTTTTCTAGTTTTTAACATTGAGGTTACTTGCATTGTACATAGCCATTGTTGAGTAACCTTAAATAGACAGGCGTACAACAATTGCAGTTCTGATAAAGTTTCTAATGTTTCAATTTTCAAATACATTATAGACAATTGCGTTCACCTGTTTCTAAAACATGATATGCAGTTATTGATGTCAACAGATGGATGTAACATCACTTTGGGCATCAACAACGCGTCTAGAATTTCAGAAAGCCGATGCAATTTTAAGAAATGCGATAGGAATAGAATACAAATGAAAATGGATGTCAACATCAAACAACCTTTTGCCGAACAAACACGTCAACTAGAAATACCATTAGAGTGGCGAATGCATTAGGTTATCGCGTTCTGACTTCACATTTTGATATTGGATAAAGATACAGTTACTTCAAAAATTGACGTAACGACATTATTTATCACTTTCTTTTAATGTATTGTGTGCTTTCAATTTCAAAGCTGCTATGATAATTTGTGGAAATAAACACAATAGTATTAGATTTACATGCAACTCTATGTGTTTCACGTGATTCGTCTGAAATAGCAAAACCACAAAATGACTCGTGTAGGGTTATACTCGCTTGTTTATTGACTGCTTTTGCTCCGGTTAAATTCATTGGCATAATTATTGGCCCAACGATATAAGTGTTTATATCATTTGACAGGCACATTAAATACACTGCCATCATTTTGAAGAAAAGGACGTCCATAAACACTTCAATTACAACATTTAAGCGTTTGAAAATACCATTGTAATGTTGATTTAACCCAGATTCTCGGTAATTGTGTTCATTACTTGATATTAACCAACAGCTCCAATACCTCACTATATACGAATTAGTTGATCAATAATTGCAGGATTAACCGTAAATAAATCTTGTTATTTTTAGACAATACCATCTACACCTTAAAACACACTGCGTGCACGGTGTAACATAATATTCTTTGAAAACAATCTTCAGTAAAACTTGGCGACGAATATAACAAACAGAAACTGTATGAGTCTTAAAAACCAATATCCTGACGTATTTTCCTCTGAAATATTTACAATGGATTCGGATCAAGTCTAGGTGGTCTTGGAATTATTCGGCACCAGGCTGTGATTGCATGGTGGCTACCATGCCAATAATATCTCATTTGCGACAACCGACTCGTTATATTATCGGCACATTTAGAATAACAGGTAAGGTGTCGCACGCAACCATGCACTCTTCTTCTCGAGTGCCGCTAAGCCTAGAATCGACAAGCAAGGATGACACGGGTGGTCTCCTGTAAGGGCTTTACATGTCCGTATAGCTTTTATTGCATGTGCAGAGGTACCGGTAATACATTTTCCCTAAGGGTTAAGTTGTAAACGATATCCTGGGGAGGTGTTCAGCCATTTGGTAAGCTTCTAAACAGGGGCACTTTGGAGACAGAACACCTTGAAATATTGATGTGGTAGTTCAGTAGATTGTACCATGTACGTAGTTCTAGTGTTGACAGTTGATGGTAGTAGTCGTGTATTTTGTTATATTAAACATGATTACTTATATCTGTTATTCATGTTCATGTTCCATAAGCAATGCGATTTGGCCATAAATGAAAAAGGCAGTGGGAAACAACATAAGTAACGTTTCATTAACATTTTCAAAACCAGCTTACTACCAAAATAGTTTATTACGCATTTCGGATGGGTTTGCATGGCCAGGTAGTTAGGGTTTCTACCAGAGCTCGAGGTTGTATGTTCTAGCCTCAAACAAGACATATTATTTCATGATCGGTAACCTAACAAGCAGCGTGTTTAATCGAGGGGTAACGATTGCCGTCCGTTATTTCAGATAATATCGACATTGCACAATTCCAACAACAGAATAAGATGGAAACTCGTTTGTTTTCAAAGTGTGTGATATACTTGTTATCAGTATTACTTAAATGACAATTGTATATGGTATAAACAGATGAAACTCATGCTGTTAGTTGGCAAAATGAACTAGAAGATCAAGAGCATGATACATGTTAGCCTGTATGTTACTGTTACACTAATAGTAAGTTTATGAATCGCCGAATGTCTTGTATTGACCACTCAATCAATGGTGCGTTCGTGTACACGTAATATCCAAATGGCCATTTTGATGCTCTGAAACGCCAAGATGCCCCATCTTCGTACCAAACCGAGGCTATCACTTACATAAGTGATAGTAATCCCTGGTACATTCCTATACAGTCCAGTCGAAATATTTCCATATTGATGGCAAATGTATTTAATTAGGTTAAGCTGGTTTTAAACACTTCATTAATGAAGGCGAAGCAGCATATGAAAGGAATGTTGTGCGCTTATTCTTGATACACGTGTAGAACAACATTTGATCAAAGTGTCTCGTACTTGGCAAAAGGTTGAGAAAAATAAATAAATACGCCTTCTCCTCGCCCCGACCTAGAGGCTTTGTGGGACGTATAAGTTGAATGAATAATTAAACACACAACTCGCAAACAAATCCTTGTTGTTGATGCTCCAAATGTATCTGAAAAACGAAGAAGAAAGATTTTGTCGTAAAACAACAATAATTAGCTAAGTAATTTACGATGCCTTTAAGTTTCGAAATTCCCCTGCATAATATATCTTTTTACAACATGCATAGAAATGGGTTGTCTATTGAAGTTCTGAGAGTGTAACATACCCAACGTTTTGCATGTGTTCGACTAATCACCTAAATGCTCCATAATGATGGGAAAATTCGAATTTTCAACCTCTTTTTTATACCCCAATGAACGCAATACTTTTGCAAATTAATGTTTTTAAAAACAAGTGCCCCAAATCGCGCGAATGTAAAGACGGTGTTGTTGGCATATATAAAATAAGTTAACCGATGAAATAGCGTAAAATGCTACTCAAAATTTAACTATACTTGAACTATGGCTTTTGTCTATTTGTGGCATTGTTTCTTCGTTTCAACAGTATTTCAGCTGTAACACGGCGGTCAGTAAACCAACTAGCCCTTGTCTGTGTTTACTCGAGTTCCAGTACGAAGTTTGCACACATATGCCAGTAACTTAAAACTGTTCTAGTTGAATCAGAGGTAGGGGAATAATAGCCGTAGAAAATATCTCATGACTAATCTTGACACAAGTAATTAGACGGACCCGTGGATCGTTGAATCGTATATTTTATGTTATTTTATCTTATTTATAAACGTTACATCACATGAATCGATTTGTTGGTAATCTAGTGCACATTAGTGTCGTATGCAAGGTATGTAACGGATATGCTGTTTATATAAATAACATTTGATATATCCTACTTAAAAGCACAAAAAGAATCATGAAAATGAATTGTGTAAATATTATCGTGTACTGTTCAAATGTTAAAACACGATTTTCGGTTTATCGGTTGACAGAAAGCATGTTATGAGGTAAAGTTACAATCCTAACTTTTACTGACGACTCATGCTGATCTTCTTTTTTTAATTCTGAGCTGAAATCTAGTCTCGTGATAAATTGATGGTATTATTTTATTTGAAGCGGACGTTTGAACCAACATATTAATAAGCAAACATTGCTTTCTACATACTATAACTAAAAACTGCTAGTTGCATTGAATACGTTATTTTATCGAACGATGGAAACTACTATGGAAGCAAACCGTTTTGACATATAAAATGTATTGTCAGTAAAATGACTATATTAAAGTTTATTCTAAATAGAAACCTTACACTACTTAAAATAAAATATTATTCACGGTTTTAATATTAATATCGTAATTATTTAACGTCACAATGCGAACATAGTTCCATGTTATGGTTTAGTACCGGTTTAGCTTGTCCGACGTCTATCTAAAAAGTACAAGCAGAAAAGAACTAAAAATGCGTATTGTGTTTCTTAGCAACAAGTTATTGTCATAACCAAGCATAACCTCTTTTTACGAAAGCCTTTAGACTATGGGATGCATTAGATTTAAGCGTTTTATATTCAAATGGAAGTATTCGTTAACGGTCAAGTTACTGAAATTAGATCCCAAATATGTAGTGTTGTATTTAACATGTGACATTGATAAAATGTGCGTATCACTGTTATATTGATTGATCCTATAAGATATACATTTGTTAACTACCATTAAATAAGCATTCTGGTATAAAAGTTTAAGGGACAATGCCACTCTGTCGTCTTCCTATTTCCGCTTATTTCTATTTTAACTAAGTGGGGGTGTGTACACATTGACAATATAATGGAACAGAAAGCAATCAAGGTTTGCAACCTTCGTTAACATAGATACCAGTAATTGCGGCCACCACTGTCATGTATACAGTGGCCACTTGGTAATAAATGGCAGAATAAAACGTAAAGAAATCATGTTCTAGCGAACGTTGACCTGTTATCAGAGAAATTTATGGGGTGTTTTTACGTTAAAAACTGGCATCTGAAGTAAGCACTGTAGGAAACACCTTAATAACATTGGTTGCCACTACGTGTCAGCTTGAAAATGAACATTCTTAAGTGTGAAAGAATAATTCTTTAGGATTATTAATGTGTTGACAAAAAGGATTGTAGGAAATGTTCTTAACAGTAATGTTCAAAATGCAAAATTGTGGGAGAAAACGGATGAACTTAAGAAACTATAAAATATAATGCATGTCTGTCATGCTTTAGTTTTCGTTTGAAAACGCAATATTTCCGTACAAAAATGAAAACAAAACAAAAAAATTAATGGTAAAACTACTCAAAAAATTTCACTTTTCACCTTCTTTCGTTATTTGGGCTTTATTTCAAGAAATTAAAAATTGAAGTTGGCGTTATATATTTTTTGAGGCTATTTCTTTGTTTCAGGTATTTATATATATAATGCTTTGTGCACGGTTGGAATTTACCGAGATCAAACGTAATTTATAAAGATTTAATCAAAAGACAGCTGTCCCTTGAGCAAAAGTTTGATAAATAAATTGTAAATACTGAATATCATCAACTGTAAAAGGCAAAAGACGAAGGTTGTTTTATTGTTTTCGCAAAGTTTGTCAAGCAAATTATTTAGTCACCTTAACATTAACACAAAATGCATCAACGCGATGAAACTAGACATATGCTCACTTATAAAATTGCATTCATGCTTGAATAGTTGATATTTAATGTGAATGTAAAACGCGAGACTTGTAAATGGCATAATTGCCTGGTTATGTATGGCACTAGACTACGAAGCACTTTCACATTGATCATTATAAAGTAAATACATAAACTAACAATCATGTAATTAAACCTTTAAAGTTCGGAAACAAAAAAAACCACACACAATGTTTTTATTTTATTAACAGATTTTTAAGATAAGCGTCCTGTGATAATTAACCGATTTAGCTGCGAACCAAAAGTATATGAGAATGAAACGAGACTGCGCCGGTACTTCGATAACAGAGGACAACAAAAGTCACGCGCAAACGGTATTCTCCTCCGTTTATTATACTTAAATACTTATATCCTTAATAAAAGTTTTTGAGACAAGGTAGATGATGGGGTTGATAAATGGTATATCCTTTTGTATTGTGAAGAAACATTTAGAACAGTAGCTGTTGTCAGAAAATAGATAATTCCATCGGAAAACAGCATCAACTGAATAATCAATACTCATTTCAACAAAATAACAATACTTAGATATATTGCAATAAAATGTTTGCTATTTCAGCATGTAGAGTAATCACTGTTCTTCGAATATCGACATTTTGATAGTATGCCATTGACTATAAACGAATATCGAGCATGTTTTAATAGGTAATATTTATGATGTTGTAGACACTTTGATTCCCGATAAAGGACACAACGGATTACAGAGACTTTCAACAAATCGGGCAATCTGATATCCGAGTTTTATATTCAACCTGAAATGAATGTATGTATATCATTGCTATTCTTAACAAACATGTTGGAGTACGCATCAACTTGCATAGTCAAGTGCGACATATTGGGAATCTGTGCATATCTTAATTACAATCACATGTGAAATATAACCAATGGCTTTGTTTGTTTTTAAAAATCACATTAATATCAATGTATACGAATACTATTATAATTTCATTTTTATAATAGGATCTAAAAGCTTATTTCTGAAGTATTATATTTCGAGTGACGATCGGAAATAAAAGTGTACATACGGAATTTAATTTTAAGTCATAAAGATCACCTCCCTTTACGAAACGATAACGTTTTCTCAAAGTGCGTTTCACCTGACCCTTGATGATTTTTTTGTCGAATACGAAGAAACACGGATAATAATTTTGAATTAAATCGAAAAAAAATGATGCTGGGAAAAGGAATGCGTAGTCACTACATGTTTACATGTGATATTATGGTGTTTTTTTCCTTCTTTCAAATATATTATTGTTTTGTCTTTTCAAAGATCTGAACCAATAAATAAGAATACTCTGCCGAAGTACAGGTGCTCCGATTGTACAGCACCTACATACAGAGCAGAGGAATATTCCGAAATTGTGGAGAATGCGTCACATGCCACACGTGCCAGACTTTAAAGCATAAAAAGCAAATTCTTCAGAGCGAAACTGGATTTCTAAAATACCAGTCAAAGTCCCACGATAAGATAATTCCCATAAGATTGGAGAATGAGGGGAAACTATTGAAGTAAGGGGCTCTCAAATCTTCATTATCCGCACAACTGCAAAACGCAAAAAGCTTGATGTAAAAGACAAGTTGGCATCCTGCAAATCACTTTCGTTTGAGCGTGAAGATATAGAGCATACCAATAAGGTGACATAATAGGGTCATCATATGAAAACAAAACTGTTTTGGAAGGGTTAAAAAAGGATCAACACTATATACAGCCTTTTGAAATACACGCGTTTACTGTCAGAGGGTAAAATGCAAACACATAAGATGTGTTATTTATTATTTTGGATTTGGTTGAATGGTTATCATGTGATAAAACTTCAAATATGCGACACAGAACAGAAGCTGTAATTTCTACTGGAACAAATCTTTCCACAACTGAGTGCACACTGAGCACTTTATGCATCCATGTGTCCACATGTCTTCAAATGACGCTTCAGGTTGGATTTCTTATTATAACTGGCCTCGCAAATTTCACACCAGAACCATTCGCCTGTACACAACTCCTCTACTACATTTATGTCTTACAATGAATTCATTAACGAACGCATTCATTACTACGATTCGCTCATCCTGTTATATATAATTTTGTCACATATATCCAAGTGTATTTGTATATTAAGTTTTGTTTATATAAAGAACAACTAGGGGTAGGCAAAACTTTGACACAACTATCGTGTGTAATAGTCGACCGCCTGTACATTTATGGCTATAGCATTTAGTCAAAACGGTCCAATACTATTTCGGACCTTCATCGCTGCTGATATTTATCTATTAGTACTTGCAGTTGTAGAAGAGTGATGTTTCATGACATGCATTCTAATATTTAAGTATATGGCCTCAGTACCTTCATAAAAAAATAATGATACATGCTTTATATCATCCGTTTCACTATAAAGAACTTAATTTTTATTTAATGTGTACTATGCGTAGGTCCTGCGGTTTGGGCCTTGAACACTGGAAAATAAATAGTCATATAAACTGTACTCATCAGACAGATCTAAGTTTCACATTTAGTTTCCACACTTATGATAATCATAATCATATTCCAAAGGGGTGAGAAAAAAAGAAGCGGATTTTTGGCGAATCGTTTTTAAATAACGTCAGAACATAAGCTGTATTTTATTGCCTGCTTAATATTACAGTATTCCACGGCGAATTCCTGCATTTCTGATTTACTGAAGTGAGTGTGTTATATTTTGTAAAAAGTGCCGAGAAATCGGGAATAAAAGTCCATGGTCATTGAATTGAGATGATCGGTAAAAGAAGTGTCCATGATAATTTAGCATCCGACTGCTTAAACATTTGAATTTTCTCAAATACGTAAGTAAACTAAAATATAACATGTTGTAACATTAAAGGACATACTGATATTATATTTCGAATAGTAAGCACGTTCTTGATTTATTTCGAAGTATTTTTATTTTGTTGAAATATATACTGCATCTAATGCATGCTGTTTATCGATGGATTTAAAAACAATATATAAACCACAGTTCTTCCGCGAAAGTCTTTCTTCGCCATACGAAGTGCTATACTGTCAAACGGCAAAACAATGTTCCATGTATCAAAACCAACAAAACAGAACATAAATGCAAAAAAAAAACTCTCGCGCGTGTCATTTGTTGTTCTCTGTTATCGAATTGCCATCTGTTATCGAAGAATCGCCATACGCAGCGTGACTTATATTTAATGTAATAAATAATAATGAATAAAAGACATATCAGAAAGAAATGTTTACATTATTAGGATGTTCACATGATACACTAGACTAATTTAAGTCATTGATAAAGTGTGCTAAAACTTTAATTATATACAATAATCTTGACTTCCTGGGTACCCAGTTAGGTTTTCATGTAAACAGTTTATGTTCGCTGGAACATCAGACATGGTATGCAAAGTATTGGGGTAACAAGCAGAAAAGTGACTTTAAGTTGTAATATGTGGTGCATGGAATGCTCGACATTAAGGACTATAGCAGCGGTAGGGTCAATTCAAGTGGTTAATTGAAACAAGTTTACATACATGTATTGTCTTGCATTCTGTATACAAACATACATTTTTCATTTGCTTACAAAACAAGTGGCGGACTTAAACATGTTGTCCTGATAATGTCTTTGATATTTCATTTTCTCATACATTTATGACAGTTGCATTCATTTTTTTCAACAGTATGATACGCATTTGTTGATATAAACAGATGGACATAATAGCACTAAGTGCATAAACAGCGCGTGAGAGTTTCAGAGATAAAAGAGCTTAAAAAGATTGCGCAATAGTAAGGAATGGAATAGGGATGGAATAGAAATGAAAATAAGACATGTCAACACATTAGAGCGGCGAATGCATTAGTGAAATCGTTTTGAATTCTCATTTGAATGTGAAATGAATTTACTGCAAAAATTGACGTTATGCCATTATGCGCATCTTGCTTTTAATGTTGCTTTGTAATTTGAAATGTGTGTATATAAACAAAATAATATGAGATTGAACAAAATATATGATTGTTTTGTAATAGTTAAACAACAAAATCAATCAATTAGGTTTACCCTCTCATTGTATTGTCTGCTTTCGCCCATAGAAAATTGATTGTCACAATTATTGGCATAAGTTTGTATAAACTTTCAACATTTTAAAGAAACGGGGTTTTTTCAACACTTATAAGACATCATGAAATCGCATGGAGGCTAAATATACCATAGTTATGTATATGTATTGCGTTAAGTATTTGCTTTCGCGACTGCAATATAAATACTTTAAATTATATATGAATTCGTTGATCAATCATTGCACGATAAAATGAAATTCAATCCTCTTATACGCTTTAAAACTCACTTATTGATCTATGTAACATAACATTCGTTGAAAAAATACATCGTTATAAATGGCGTGGGATATGAAAACAAAAATCAGCGCATTCTGAAACAGTATAGATTTAAATCGTATCAAGTCATATAATGTTTTCATAGGCAAAATAAGCATTTCGTTCAGGTCGCTGCTCGATGTCAGGAATATTCGAGACCAAGCTGGATGGCTACAAAGGTATTGGTAACAACCGAATCGTTGTATAACCAGCAAAGCAAATGAGAGCTGAATCATAGGTTAGGTACTGCATGCCACCGTGAACACTTAATCCTGATCGCAGCCACACTTAGAGTCGAGAGGCAAAAATGAGACGGGTGGTCTTCTGTATGGCTTCCACCTGCCCGTGCACATTTTCATGCGGGTGCACGGGTTCAGGAATAACAATTTTGCTCAACATGTGCTTGTTAATGCAAGGGAGGATGTGTTCAGGCATGTAGTCGGCTTCTCTAAACTCTTGTACATATGGTAGTTTAGTCTATTGTGCCAAGTACGCAGAATGAAGCATTTCGCCTGTTTTAGAGTTTACAAGTGATTGTAGATGTTCTGTAACTGTTTTCTTACCATGAACTTTTATATATCACTTATTCATATTTTCTAAGGTAAGTAATTAGATTTTGGCAGAAATTAAAACAGCCAGAAGGAAACAAAACATTCGTAATTGGTCCTTATTAGTTTAATAGCCATATAGGATGGGTTAACGTGGCCAGGAAGTTAGTCTGAAATAGTAATGTTATTGGAAAAAGATATCTCATTATTCATATTAATTGGCACTTACTTAAGGGTTATGATAATATAATGATCAGATACCTCTGCATTTTATTACTGGGACTTGCTACGTTTCCATAACATATTATGGCCGACTCCATATACGGGACACCAATATCAAAAGGCCCGATCCTGTCGGTCTGAATATTGGCGAGTTCATAAGGTATATCTACAAGTGTGGCCCCTTTCGTCGCATCAATATTTCAAAGCTTGAGTCAGATTTATATATATTGTTATATATATTTAAATGCCGTTGTGCACACATGAAACTAAAACGTACTTAACTTGCAAATAATTGGGTATTTTATGCACGTAAGTGCTTGGTGATATTTCCTCGATGGGCAGATTGTTGTATTAAACATGATAATATTTTATGGCTCTCTCAATGCCTTATCATTCCTTTCCAATGGAAACTAGGGTATCTAAATGCCTTGTGGAATGCGCCTAGTATTTTGCATTTCTATTAAACGGGTTGCCGGATGGGCATCTTTAGATGATTTCGTCAAAAACAAGGATGGTTTAAGTTTTTATAAAGTTAGTAGTATTTGTGATTCTATAACATAAACATATTATTAGATTAAATAAAATGCAAAGAGTGACTTTATTACATCAGTTATTATTGTGTTTTTTTCAAGGCTAATATTTTGAGTAACAACATAAATGATGTAATTACATGACAAACATGCCCATATAACATTTTACACATATTGTAAGTACTAGGCATGTAATGTCATTGGAGTAAGTTTTAACAGTCTTTTACTGAAATGTTTCGATACGCTTATAAGTCAAACCTGTTAGTGACTTGAATACGAGGCACATTCCTGCAAGCATATTATTTATTATAATAGTTTCTTAATCAAAAAGATAATTACTGGTTCAATGTATTGCATTCGTCTCGATACGACCATCCTGGTTGTGACGAAATAATATTACGGTCGGAACTGACACCCGACAACGGAAATAATGAAGACACGTCTCATCACTTTCCTGATAATTTTAGATCTTAGAAAGAAACTTCTGTGACATGTCAACTGTATGTATCTTTGTTCTCTAATGTCCAAAGCACAGATAGTAATGTGTTTAGACCTTAATGTGTGTCAACCATAAGGAATAATTTACCCGGATCTGGTAATGTGTTTCTATATTGATAAATTTCTATCATAAGCAAGCATTTAATCGGGACCCCGTGCATTTAATAGTTACATGCAATAATAACACTTCATGTCATTAATTTACGTAGTATTATTCCCATGACACCCTGTCGCCTTTATGCGGTCTTATAAAATTAATGTTGGCTATCTATTCGTTAATAACTTTTATACTTAAAGTGGGTGTGCAAGATTTTTATATATGTTAAATTGTAATTTATTGATAAAAATATGTTACAATAACACAAAATAGGCAAGAAAAATTATACATTGAAGGCGAATTTCATAACATGCAGCAAAGACAAATTAGCGCCCCGTGCCGATTGTGACGAAGATATTTTGTACATATTTTCCTACAATAATCGAAGCATTCGTCTTTTTAATATGATCGGAGTTAGTGTTCTTGCGTCGTATGAACAGATATCGTTGCGGGAAATTAAAATTAATTATTTTTCTCCGTTTTTAAAACCTTTTGTTTAAAATATATTTACCTTCAGTTCCATACTAGTACGATTATAGGAATAGGAATAATGAAGCTACAGAAACATTAACAGGGGAGAAATTATTTTCAACCCATGTTTGTATATTTTAAGGGAAGTGATCTTTTGCTTATACAATTGAGGACGATACATTCAACACTTCATACAACATAAACATAACCCAATCTTGGAACGTTCAATGCACACAATAAGGGGTTTAAACCGGTTGAATGACGCGTCAAACTAACACGCCAATAATAAATCACTAACATAGAAGTGTAAATTACAAATAACCTTATACCATTGTTATTTACACTTAATAGCAATATCAGATCAGTTTAATTGACTTAATTCAAGTTTAATTACTCAATATGTACGAAAGCAACGTTACAACCATGAAGTAAATACATATATCAGATCCCCGATATTTTACAAGATTTGAGACATATAGAGCAAACGCTTGATCATCTAAATGCAACTCATAAAGAAATCGTAATAAAGGGCGTTACAGACCGATAACATACGTAAACTGTATGTGAAATTACTTTATTTGTGTGTTTTTTCACATTCATCATTATGATGGTTTTATGACATTAATTCAGATTGTTGGCACGAATCTTTGTTTGAGTTTGTACTCCACTAATATCGTCAGACATTAAGGTTTATCATCGGGAATCATTTGTACATGTAAAAATCAACTAAGAACATAGTTTTTGTATTGTTTGGCTTTCGCACCATGTATATTGTACTTCGGTTATCATTTAGGGCTCATGTCGTGTGTGTATATTCAAATCTAGCTATAATAGTTCGGAAATTAGGCAATATTTAATAAATATGCCGATACTCGTTACAAGTAAAATGTCAAATGCTCTTCATAAACATCGTTTCTGTTGCAACCGAAACATTATTTTAATTATATTGTTTTAAACTCATGACCTGTCCTCTTCTGTAAACAGTAACAATAGATATGAAGTATCCCTAACATATTATTTGTATTTGTTTGCTAAGAGTATTTTATATAAAACATAATTATATCATACCGCTTATTTAGTAAAACTTCACATTTAATTGTTAAAGTATGTCTCTGTCATGACTATCAATCAATACAATTAATATTAAATCGAAACGAATAATGAACAAGTATAGATCTACGCATTCTCAGCGGATTTGTAAATGTTGAAGGGAACAAACAAAGAAATGAATAAAATGTGTTCCATTGTTGTATCATTATATAACAATGTCATGCAATTTGCGTTACTCTGTACGCTTATCAAATTAATATCTACTTCATATATAAATACATAATAAGGTTTATAACAATTGAATATGAACTATTGCAGAAACACTACGTAGATAACTTAAATACTTGAAAATATAGTTTGTTCGTGCTAAAAATTAAAAAAGGTATTAAATTAAAAAGTGCGAATTAAATATGTGAAACGATAAAAATACTATTTATGTCGATTTTTAAGCTAAGGTACAAATGTCAAGTATAAAAATAAGGCATTCCAAATGAGTGCAAAAGGCTTTAATTGGCAAAAACATTTGTTCGTAGTTGTATAGACATTATAATATTTTGTTTTAATACCAATCATTGGTTATATGTTAGTTAAATGTGTATTACAAGTTTTTTATGATAGTGTATGTCCTATGTTTTTTTTCCTGATATTTATAGAGGCTTATTATTTATATATATATATATATATATATATATATATTTTCTTTCGTGAGAAAGTTATATCGTTATAAATACATATATTTTTGAAAAAGAATTATACCCAATCTTTTATCGCTTATTGAATTAACATAAAGTGAAGATCGAATAGTGAATGTTGCTTGCTGTCTGGACGTAACATTGACATAAATAAACGCACCGTTATCGTCAATGATCTGCTTACATGTGATGCGTGTCTTCATAATGTTTGAGTTACATCCCATTGCACCATATTGAACGTATTTTATTCCATTCAAATCATGTGTCTGAGGATACAATTCTGACTTTTAAATCTTATATACTCTCTTTCAGTGAATTGCACGTAATCATTTAACGACATTTACTGTTGATTATGCATGTAATATTGCATAAAATATGTTAATTGTCTGTTTAACTTCATGTTATATTCATATAAAAAGACTTGATTCATTGCTTTATATATTGCATCATCAAAGACTGAAGTGTGTTTGCATTGGTGTAACAGACAGTGTGATTAAGCTTCGATTAAAGTCCATTCCACTCAATAGCTAGAATTGTATTACGCATCGGTCCATTCGTTGAAGACAATAGTGCCTAATAAATTACTTGATTAAAGAGACATTGAAATTAATTAATTTAATTAATATGATTGCTTCTATCATTGATGTTGTTGCTTGTTGCTTCAACTATGAAATAAGCTTAATATCTTGTAATCATTCATATGAAACTTTCGACGAAGTGTATGGGAGTTGAACACGACTCATTATCCGGAAAAAGGGAAGAATATTTCCGAGTAATGCATAAGTCCATTAATGGTTAAAAACGTCAGAGAGCGCAAACGCACCCATCCACTCATGGACACATAGAACAAGGTTTCTCTGCACTACTTCGGAGGCATAAAACATATACGAAAACACAATTAAGCAGCTCTTATTTAATTCGAAAATAATAAAAGAACAAAATGAGATAACTGCATTCAACCTAATTGCGTGGTGAGGAAGCGCACTGAATATTTATCAATTATGTGCAAATATAACACTGCCAATTAGTAACATCTGTTATTGATATTTCAATACAACCAGTCTCGAAACGTACACTGTATAAATAAATACTTTTGACAGATGTCATACCCACATATCAATAATCGGTAATTACGCGGAACCGTAAACAGGATTGTTTACTTATTAACCAAATAAATCAAATTTTATGTAGAATGGGATACTCGCTGCGATTATGTAAACGCGTAATTAAACGTATTCTAGACCATTATAATAGTAATTAATTTTTGGCAAACTTCGTGAGTAAATAATGCTAATGTCTTTAACGTATATATGAAGTTAAAATTAAGTTCCGTTTAGTTTAAACATATTTATTTAAAGCAATACAATTTGTAATTACATAGCATTACATGTAACATTTATACAATGAACATGTTTGAATAGGATTAGAATGAAAGAGAATGTCTTATATAGTTCTTCTCCCTATACAAATACAATTACATGTTTTCAGGCGAACATGATCGGATTTTGATTATTAAACAATAATAACAGTGTTTCAATTGTTAAAAAAAGTTTTAAGTTGACATATGGAAGGTAAAGGATAGAGTGGTAGAGTTATGGGAAGAAGATACAAGTGGTTTTGAATATTTGATAAGGGGAAAGAAGAGGAAAGGGTTGAGAGCTTATTTACGAATCAAATCGCTTACTATTAATTATAAATTTGTGAACAGCATCATCTATTTTAATATAGGTTAGGTTGTCTCCAAATATAATAGTTTCTATGCAGGGGACGGAATTAACGGATATTGTGTTAAGAAGTTCGCCGCGAGCATGCGCATACTGAGTGCATTCGAGAAACTAATGTGACGTCGTTTCCTGAAGTCCGCATACACATAATGGGGATGTAACAATATTACGTCTAAAAAGATGGCCATTTAAGGCGCTACACTTTGTACGTAAGCGCGTGTGTAATATTTGAGAGCGTCTTTCGCCGTACGAGAATATGGGATTTTGAATCAGTCGATCAATGTTAATAAGCCTTTTGAAGAAATGGATCGATTCAGCGATTTTGGCGTCATCTGGAAGATTATTCTATTCGGATACAGTGGACGGTAAAAACTAATTTGAATACAGTGACGTTCGCACTTGAATTGGCTGGAGATGTGATGCATTTCTTAATTAGTAATTGCTACGCGACCCAACTGTTGCAGGAACAAGCGACTGAAAGTAGTTCGGAACATTGTTTGATTTCATTTTATACATTAATTTAAGCTTATGTTTGCGTTTTCGTTGACTGAGAGTTTTCCATCCTAATTCATTATAAAGTTCTTCTTATGAGACTAGACGTGTGCATCCGGCTGTTATTCGCGCGGCTTCAATTTGTATTTTCCCTGGTTCATCTTTTTCGAATTGCGTACAATTGTCAAATACAGCGTCTGAGTACTCAATGATTGGTCTAATAAACGAAAAATATATGTTCTCGAGAGTTTTTCGATCAAGAATTGTTTTTATTCTACGCATAATATGAACTCGTGACCATGCCTTTTCCTTTATAAAGGATACATGTGCATGCCATGTACAGTCATTTGACATAAAAACACCTAAATGTTTATGGACATCAACAATTGGAATATTAATGTTCTGCATGGTCAATGGTGGATGATTTGGTTTATTTAGTTTGCGAGAAATAATCGTTGATTCCGATTTTGAAGGGTTAAAACAAACCATCCATTTGTTAGCCCAGCTAGAAATTGTGTCGATATATGATTGCAGTACGGCTGCAGTTTCGTTGGGCGAATTAACGACCATGAAAAGACTGATATCATCAGCGAACAAATGTATTTGTGCATTTATGTCAGCAATAATGTCATTTATATATACTAAACATAAGTGGTCCTAAATTAGAATCTTGGGGGACTCCGGCGACAATTTCAATAGGGGTTGATCCGGACGATCCCGGTAAGATTACTGTTTGTTTAGGATCAGAAAGATAATTAGACAAAAAACGATAATAGTTTCTCTCGTATACCGGCGTGTTGCAGTTTACATAAAAGACTTTTGTGCCGTACTTTATCAAAAGCTTTACTCGAAGAATACAACCCTGACATCAAGGCCATTATCTAGTACTTTGACAAATGTGTTGTAAATATATGTCAGCTGATTAACCGTGGATTCACCAGGCAAAAAGCCAGATTGAGTGGGTGCAAAAATGAATTTGCACGAAGAAAATTAAAAATATGTTTATGCAATATTCTTTCAAATACCTTCTCGGTTGTATTTAGCAGTGATATGGGTCGATAATTTGACGTCAAGGATGGATCGCCTTTTTTGTAAACTGGGCACGCCTTTGCAAGTTTCCAACAAGAAGGCATTTTGCAAGTATTTAAACAAGAGTTAAACAAATCACACAAGCGGACGCTTAATTGATTCATTGCCTCTTTAAGAATTCTATTATCTATTCCATCAGGACCGGAGGCTTTTCCTACCTTTAGACATTTAATTGAGTCAATTACTTCCTCTGTTGTTAAATGTATAGACTTAAGACTGTTCGTGTGTGTATGGTGCATTGGGGGAAGATCGTGATTTGTTTCATCAAGTGAACACTGGCTAGCGAAATACTTGTTGAGCATATCCATTTTACTTGTATCATACGCTACAAAACTATTGGTTTGTTCATCGTAAAGAGGTGGTATTGTGTTAGTTGTGTTAGAAGGAAAAATGTTCGCAGTGTCTTCCACCAGTCTTTAACGGATAAGTCTGATGACTTTAGTGTTTGAGCAATATTGTGAAAGTATTCGATTTTCGAGTTTCGCTAGAGTAAAACAACCTCATTTCTTACATGACGGAAGTTTGACTAGTGAATATCACTCTTAAACTGTTTTGCTTTTCGGTAAAGGCGCTTCCGATGTCGATTATTTTTCTTTATGTTATTGTTCATCCATGGAAGATCACGCAAACGGATACAAACATTTTTGTTCGGAATACATATACTTGCAATGTTCAATATTGTTTTAGTTAAATTATCTGCATATATATCAACATTTTCGGATTTATGTAGACCACAATTAGTATCAGACATCATGTGTCGTAGTTTTGAATAATCTCCAATGTCGTAGCGCCAGATATGTCGATACAACGTTTTGTATCCGGGTTTTGTAAATTTTAATGTTACAAAAACGGGGCAGTAGTACCGAACGGTTTGGTCTAAAAAGGGTTCGCCTGTTCCAGAAAGTAGTACATTATTCCAATTACTTACAAAGATAAGATCAATAATGGAAGATGTGTGTTCAGTATGATGTGTTGTTTCGTTAGTAAGTTGCGTTTATTCATATTGTTGACATAAATCATTAATTTTTCGTGCCGACGGTTCAGCTAGAGCATTTATGTTAAAATCACCTGTTATAATAATATTATTTATTCGCGTGTCTCTGGCTAGCCTCTTCAATGGAAATCATATATGATCTATCCGCACTAGGCGGTCTTTAAAACACGCCAAAGAGAATGGATTTATGTTTTGGGTGAAAAAATCAATCCAAATACTTTCAACATTATTCAGTTCAAGATCTTGTCTGCGTTTAAAAGCAATACTTTCATTTACGTATATAGCAACGCCACTGTGTGAATCGAATGCGCGATCCTTGCGAATTGGTTGGTGGAAATCGTCAAAGAGGAGATCCGCAGAGAGAATAGAACTATTTAACAATGTTTCAGTAAAACTAATTATGTCAAATTCTCGTAGACCTATGTAAAAAACATCAATTGTATGCATCAGACTTTGAATATTGTAATGTACAAAACGGATGTGGTTTGTTGCCGACGAATTAAGAAAGGATGAAGAACTGCTTGCATCTGTGTTAGAAGATAGATTATACAAAGTTGGCCCAGGGTTAGGATGAATACAAATTCAGTGCAAATAGCAAACTGAAACTTTTCGATATTTTAGTTGCATCAGTCTTAAATTATTCATCCGAAATATGGGGAATAGCGCGAACAACCGATATTGAAGCCGTTCACACGAAGTTCCTAAGGAAGATAATATGCGTTAATCAGTCAACTAATCTAAGCGCCCTGTACGGTGAATTAGGACAAATTCCTTTCAAATAAATACTAAAAATAAATATTGTCAAGTACTGGTTTAAACTACTATCGTCAAATGAAAGCAGCGTGATACGACTTATATACAACATGTTAAAAAACGATGCAAATAACGGTAATACTTACGGCAATCAAAACTGGGATTGGCACGTGAAAAGCATTCTGGAAAACATTGGGATGTCTGAACTATGGGTCAATCAAAACATTACTAAAGTAAAGTTACAGCAATGTAAACAAAGGATAATGGATATTTATACACAAACATGGCATAGCGAAGTGAACAATTCCCCACGTTTCTCATCGTATTGCCTATTTAAACACCTTTTTACACTTTGATCATATTTAGTATATGAAAGTAAATGAAACAAAATATAGAATCGCACTTAGTAGGTTCCGCTTATCATCACAAAATCTCAAAATAGAAAGGGGGCGGTATAATAATATCGAACGAGAAAATCGGAAGTGTAAATTATGCACCATGAACGTAATAGAAAATGAATATCATTTCCTACTAGTATGTCCAATATATCCACACCTACGAAAAAAACTTTTTAAACCGCACTATTGCAGATCGCCAACAATAAATTAAGATTAATGTCCAGCAAAAGTAAAACTGAAATGATAAGTACTGCGAAATTTATTTACGAAGCAAATAACTTAAGACAGCATCTCGATTCGTAATTCTATATTTAATCAGTGATCAATAAGTTATCTTGATGTTAATGGTAAAATTAAAACATAAACATGCTAGGAATGTGTACCTTGTGTGTTTTTGCCATCACATGCAAATATAAAATTAATGCTCATTTTTAAATGTGAGGGCTATGAACCTGTATCGGCTTTATAGATAAATAAATGTATGTTTGTTGTTGTTGTATACTCACATATATTTAATAAATGCTCATTTTCATATGTGAGGGCTATAAACTTGTATAGGCTTTATTGATGAATGCATGTTGTTGTTTGTTGTATTCTTGTATATATTAAATTAATGCTCATTTTCATATGTGAGGGCTATGAACTCGCATTAGCTTCATTGATGAATTGATGTTGTTGTTGTTGTTGTATATATCTCATAACATACACAAAAAATGTATTATAATATAACGAAACAGTGCATTACGTAATTTACTTAAATGTTTAAAGTAATTTATTTAAAATATTCCACGTAGATAAGATTCTTAAAATTGTTATTTCAGACACACCAACATATAACATTCGTATCCACAAATGCTTATTTCTCCAAATAATAGTTAAAATTCTTCCAATCGTATGTCTTGTAAGTTATTAGTAAATATAAGATGTGCAGTTGCAATATCAGATGCAATTATGTATTCCCTTCTTAACTAACCAAGTTAACCAGATCATAACACTATCGTCCAATTTCTATCTTCTACTGTTACTTATAAATTGTAAAATGCATATATATAATGTAGGCTATGAGCTTGTATAAGCTTTACTGATGAATAAATGTTGTTGTTGTCGAATATCACCTGATCGCAATAAGACTATAGAGATCCAACAACATGTTGCAGCACACAAGAACCATTTTAGAAGCTTTTTGAGGAAAATAATATCCGTGTGTATGTTTTTCCCAATCAGAACACGTTTGCTTGGATGTTCAATTCTCAGTGCTGTGTTCATAAACGCGTATACATAAATTTGTAATGAGAAAAGGCTTGCCACATTAAGCCATAATTGACATACATTTAATAAGTGCAGGAAAAAAGGAAAAATAGCTGGTGATCTATATGCAACCATGACAGAAGTTGCATTTACATGTCATTGGTTGAATGTTATATGGACAGAACATTGTCTTGAAAGAACTGTAAGTTAATTACAATGATTTCTATTATGACTACATTTACTCGTTTAATGTTAGGTATAATAGCGTATGAGAAGGCAACCGATTTTAAGTTTCTTGTCACATATTATTTAGTACGTTTATAAAAAAGATAAAATACAATATATAAAACGACAGTGCGGACCTTATATCAACGCTCTAGTTGATCAATAATAAATATAATAGATTTGATTTCGAAATATCAGTCACCATAGGGAAATTGCATAAACAACTTATTGTAATTGAATACAATTATTTTAACATATGTGATCTTTATATATTGGTTCATTACCGGACGGCTCGCAGTTAATGTTAAAGAAAGCTGCAGTTACTGTGCGCCTGCAAGCATTAACGCAACAGGCCTGTTGACCGTCTGATTACCATCAAAGGCTACAGAAATTATTCGACTTTGATTTATTTATTACTAATTTTAAATTTATCAGAGCTGTATCTTATTTTATTTTATTTTATTGCTAAATATCAAATAGATGTTAATATATATCCTTAAAGATCTGGAAAACATAAAATACGTAGATAATATGATGTTTTATCAAGACTAGTATGTTTGATGGACATATGTTACACACACTTTAAGCAATAACTTCAACATTCATTGTGTTTGCAGCTGTCGATAATTCAAAATTATAAATACTTTATTTTTATTATTTCTTGCTGTTTTAATAAAATGAAAGCATTTATTTTACGAAAATATACATTCTTTAAGAGGCTTTCTTTAATGCAAGTCCTCAGATGTATGCATTAAATGTTATATAAATAGGGCAACAGTTGGCAAATTAACACAATTGCATCGACATAATATTTTGATTTAACAGCAAGTTTGTGCTGTAGAGATCTTTACATTATAATATATACGTGTAATAACGTGGTCAACAGTTTTCAACAGAATCAGTTTTGAAAAGGCAAACGGTAAAACATGCAGGATAGCTTCCTGTGACGTCGTACGACAATGAAATAAGAAATGTTTTACAATATCAAATTACATTATGCTCGCACAGGGATGAGAACAACTTTTATGGGGATGTATCTATAACAAAAAATACATGGTTGATTGATTAAGGAGCAAAAACATACACAAACACTAATGCATTGGCACCATGCAAGCGTTAAGTTTTTTTTCTGTGCAATTACGCTGACATATTAAAATCAATGCTTATCATTCACGTCAATAATGTTTTATATTCTTGAAAGCAATCCATGCAAAAATTATTGATCTACTAGTTTAAATAAATTATATTTCTATTTAGTAAACCAATACTCAATAATCGAATAATTACAATGCATGAACATGTGGACTTGAGTAGTTTGCTGCTCCCTTAACATTTGGGTCGATGTATTATACTGGTATAGGCGTTGTTTACTTAAAGGGGCCTTTTCACAGATTTTGGCATGTTCTGAAGTTTGTCATTAAATGTTTTATATTGATAAATGTAACAATGGATACAAAGAGCTCTAGTAAAAAAATCAAGAATAAAATTTTAAAAAGAACAAAAGGTAACCCTCAGCAGGGCTCGAACCACTGACCCCTGGAGTCCTGGAGTAAAACGTCTGCCACTTAATCCATTCGGCCATTCATCCGAATGCAACGCCAGAGGTATTTTATACGTTATATAAGCAATCCTCGTAGTTTCACAAAATATAACAACAACAGAACTCTCTAAATTATGCAATCGTTTCGCGTTGCAACGCTTTATAACTTTCGGGTTTTTAAATCGTCAAAAGATGCATATAATGGCTATTTTATAGCATGGTAAATGTTAAGTATTACTGTTTCCTCACAAATATCATAACTAAAACGAACATTTGCGAATCTGAAACAACTTTTTTTGTAATTGTGTCAATTTGCCAAAACGTGAAAAGTCCCCTTTATGACAAGCCATTTAGGCAATTATGAAACAATCATTATCTTAAGACAATCAGTTCGTTTATAGCAAACGCTGAAACTCTATTAAAAAGAAATTATCATTGAGTCATATAAATAATACCAAATTTAAACAAAACATTATCATAACTGGGATCCCAACCTTTGAACGGTTTATCAAAAACAATCAAATGCACCACTACATACAGACAGTGATAAGATAAATGGAACAAAACCCTACCTGTGAATACGAGACAGGGATATGTGAGAACTAGTGCCGTTAGTACCTGGCATCTACCAACACGGTTAGATATAGGTTTCGTATTGATTAATTAAAACAGAAAAATGGTCCATTTATTTTACACTATACAATTAGTAATGCATCTAAATACAATTGGCAAATAAAATAGGTATAGGAGAGGTCGAAACATTTGTCAACTTATAGCGTAAATAATCTCGATAGTTGATTCTTCGATCATTCTTTAGATGCAAAACATCATTTCGAAATAACAATAAAAATAAAATAGTTCTAACCAACAAACATACACTGTTGACGTTCAGGACCAAACATATACAAAAATTGTTCCGTATATTACTTCACATTTAAAAGTGTTTTTTTTTCCATACGCAGTACACTAACCTCTCTATGTGTCTATTATAGTAAGATTGTGTGCAAATATTAAACTGCTAATTAGTAAAATATGTTGCTGATACTTCAGTAAAACCACTAGGGAAAAGTACACTGTTTAAACACAATTGAAAATGTCCTAGCGAAATATCGAAATACGAGGGACAGTTAACATGAGTGTTAACTTCCTAAATTCATGAAAACAAACTTAATGCGGAATGGGATATCGGCTTCGATGATGTAAAACGAGATGCAAACTGTACCAGAAAATTCTTTTTGATTTTTACACAATTGCGTTATGTCATAATGCAAATATTTTGGTAAATTCGTTGTAAAACATAGTTACATTTAGATCATCTTGAATAAACCTAAAACGGACAAACACCTGTTTAAAAAAGACAAGGGCAGTTAACATTAATGATGATACATACAGATTCATTTACAACACGAATGATATATATAACAGCGCACGATAAAGAAATTAATATAATGTCTTGTCACATATTAGTTCGTACATTTATAAAGTGATTCCATGTATACCATAGCCGCAGACGATATATGTATATATATATATCGTTTTTATTATTAAATAATTGTATACACACATACTTGTTCTTGAATAGGCTTTGTCTAGTGTAAGTACCGTGTTATTTACAGTTAGTGTTATGAACATAAGGTAGGACTTAACAAAAATACACACATGTAATATAACCGCTATTTATATTAACTGTAAGTGTGTGTACCTGTTCAAATTTCAATTCGTATAATGACTTAGTACTTGACTTTTGTCATCATATTCAAAATATCGAATAAAGAGATAATAATTAGGCAAACGCTTAACACGCAGGGTAGTCTCCTGTGACAGCAGACGACTGCGATTTCACACGCGAGCTATATTGTGTATTACAACACCAAATAATGTTTATGCAAACTAATTTTTATGGGCATTTTCTTTTAACAAAGAAGAAAAGCTTTTGAACAATCAGATACAAAAACATGAATATGTTTGATTTCATGCAAGCGAAATGTTTTCTGTACACATTTTAATCAACGCAATCATAATTCTTATCAACAATCTATTTTAATCTTTTAATCATGTAAAAGATGCTTTTTCACAGATTTTGGCATATATTGAAGTTTGTCATCAAATGATTGATGAATGCAAACTTTGGATCTAAAAAGCTCCATTAAAAAAAGAATAAAAATGAAGAAAAAAAGTAACCTTCATCTGGGCTCAAACCACTGACCCCTGGATTAAAAATCTAACGCTTAGACCACTAGATCATCCGTGCTCATACAATTAGTGCTGTATGTTCTACTTTATGTAAGCAATCCTCGTAGTCTCACAAAACATAACGACAAAAGAAATCTACAAATTATTCTATCATTTTGCGTTGCAACTGTTTATATTTTATTCAGGTTTTTAAATCGTCAAAAGATGCTTATTATGGATATTTAAGAGCATGGTTAATGTTCAGTATTACTATTTCTTTACAAGTATTATATCTACAACGAAATTTTGCGAATCTGAAACAATTTGTTTTTAATTTAATTTGTCAATTTATCAAAACGTGAACAGGTCACTTTAAGTGTACGCACACAACATACTTGTTCAATTGAATTAAATTGAAATTAAGCTGGCGTAAGAAAAATTAAATACGTAAAAAATACACCAATGAAAATGTATGACTTACTATTGAGTTCTTACCTTTAACTTAAGGTCAATGTCATTTATAATTTTTGACGTTCTAGCTGATTAGCAAACATATGTTTGCGCTAAAATATGTATTAGTATAATAAAATCATCAACCAGAAAAAAAACACAGCAAAAAACAACAACACTCATAAAAAGATTATTTATAATATTTAATTTTTGAGACTAACTTAAAAAGTATTATCTTATGTTTTGCTTTGATGTTTCCATTTTTATCAGTATTAATGCATCTGTGGTAAGAGCGTATGCTCAGTTTTTGAACAAAATATGCAGAAACAATCCTGTGAAAAAATGTTAGTTTCACAATGTTCAAAATCAAATGTGTATTTAATATTGGGGTGTAGATTAAGTTAATTTGAACTTCCATGGACTGACTATTTTAAACAGTATTGTAGCGTCACAGCATATAAATGGGCGTCAACGAGTTACATTAATCGGCGACAAAATTATCTTGGAAGGATCCTTTAAAAAATATATGTTAATATCAATAAATTACCTGACTAGTATTATCAAATAAAAATAATCTCCGTAGATAAATATTTATTTATTAAAACGTTTGATGTACAATCAGGAGAGAAACTTTTGTCCGCTAGTCTTTTAGTATTAGATATTATAGGATAAACTACGACACATAATATTTAAAACCACGGGCTAAGACATTTGATATTGGATGTGAAACAACTTGTGTAGTTGTCCAAAACTACGTTTGATCAAATCATGTCCCTATGATCAACATAAGCCCCGCTTTAGATCTTTATTTTCTCCGTGTATGTATAGTGTGAACATATCAATATTATGCTCTGAAGAAAAAGTTTTGGTATTTTATATATCACATATACGCTCATATAAAAATAGTTGAGATAATGAGTGAAGTATACAACTAAAATATGGCATATTAGTAAGGCAAATAACCTTTCATTTAAATCGGAGTGCCCGATATTCAATATAATAAAGCAATAAGCTATTGTTAACAATACATAGTCAACAGCTTCGTTTAATTATAAATCTTCCTCTGCTCTGGCATGAAATTGGATTCCGAAGATATTTTTAACATTAAAATTAGCGTGTGTGTTACATTGATATGAAATAGTAGAGTGTTACATTGGTATAGGAAAAATGGTGACATTTTACAATATTGCGATCTTTATTTAGTCGCTTTAACTGATCATGATTTTCGATATTCAACATTATAGTGTTTTGATTTCGTATGTTTTAAATTATGAATGCATTTCAATAACAAGGCAAAGTGCTATACATAGAAATCTATACCTGACTCAAACAAATCCTATTAACTTTAAGGCAAGGGTATGCCAGTCCATGATGTATCGTTAATTCTTCAATGAGTGCTGTTTCATAAATACACATCTGCACAGTACAGAGTTAAAACACTTCAGACTGGGCTTAGCGTGATGCTTAATCAGCCGTACAATCGGGTATAGGGCTTATGCTTTTCATTGACCGTTTGATGGCGGTGTGTTAGAAGCTTTAATCATAGTTTTAAGATAAATGTTTTTGTTTTATTCTTGTATTGTAGAGGCGTATTACTATTTGTCTTATGTATACAAGTAGATGACATTTTTTTCGCCAGATAATTTGAGTGATGTTTCAACATTTCCATATATAAATATGTTAAGGCGTCCTCGATTTAAATTATTCTGCATAGGCATAAGTAAACATACATGCTAATCCCAATATAAAGAAATGCAAATTCAACTTGAAATCACTATTGATAGGTTGTTTGGTCGGATTATTGAGACTAAAACGCAACATGTATTCCGATACTAGCACCACCATCGCTCACATACAATTATTTTGGTTGTGGTTAAGTTACCGTTTGGATTCGTTTATCTTGTTAATATTTGAAGCTGAACAGTTTATGCATATATTTATGGTAGTTCATCGAATGTTTTTCTCTCTGTATTGAACAATGTTGTTTAAAAACTATTAGTTACGTCCCAAAAAATAAATCAATTGAATGTGTAAGAAGTATTTACTTGAATGATCTTATTAACGATGAAAATGGTATTGTTGCTTTAAAAATAAATTAAATGCGTGAAACAAACGTATTCGTTTGGCATTGTCATAATTACAGAATTCCAATAAATACATGTTACGACACATGGAATTAAAAGACATTTTAAAGTTAAGAATACAAAACTGACACACTTTTCTAAACTTTCACTGTGAATGGATTGTCATAATTTCCTGATTACCAGAGAGAACTTGCCAACGTTTGACAAGTAATCAGAGTCGTTAATCAAGAAAAAGAATTCAATATCCGTTTGGATACGGAACACATTGTTACAAACGGTCAAAAAGGACTATTATTACATACATCAATAAGATGCTGTCCGAAAGCATTCATATTAGACAGGTCAACTGACTGCCTTGTGTTATAAAAACGTCAGGAGAATAGAAAAAATACAGCTAGCTAGCTATATTACGTTGATCACGTAGATTGATGATTGCGGATTATATGAGAACATCCGCCATTTTCAAGCAAACGCGATTAGTGATTATTCAAACGTTAAAGGCATAACGAAAAAAGTCACATTTTTACAAGCAAATATCTTCACTGAAATATTGTTATTTTTATAAAACTGTATCTTGTGTTTATATTGTGTTTATAATATGCATATTCGTTTGATAATAAAACAATATAACAAAAATGATAAAATTACAAGACAACTTACATAAATATGCTAATAAACTATGTTTACCAATAGCTAATACTACATTTAGTTTGTATGTCCGCATTTTTGTTAACCGTCGTTCATAATATTTACGTTTAGTACATAGTGAAGCACTGTAAGAATCATTACTGTTTCTTATGTACTTTCTCGGCGCAGTTTTATATCTCGTTTTCGTTTCTATTCAACACAAATCTTAACATGATTTAGAAGTCTTGTATTTATGTAAAATCTAACGTATTTCTAGATGTGAAATCTGTTACAAATAGCGGGTCGACCGCTCGTACAAGAATTGTAAATGCATTTACATCTTCACTTATATCGTTATCATTAGCTGCTTTATTTGCTTCTTGCATATTTATTCCAGTCAATATTTCGATAACACAATTTCTATATTCTCCTTTAGAGTTATACTTTCACCTATCTTATTTATCGACATTGCAGCAGAGTGAACTGTACGAGAGCGGCGTAAGGTCACTGTATGTGTTAAATCACATACTTAAAAATATATAATAAATTAAAAAAAATCTTGTTTCTTTGACTAGTTAATAATAATTTACGCTTGTGTTTTTTGTTTGCATTTGTGTTACGCAGTGATTATTAACCTTATTGATCAGATGAATTAGAACGTTATGTGTGGTGAAACATGAGCCAATATAAGCTAACTACTTGTTTTTGCAAGATCAAAGGTTTCCTTTCACATCGTCATGTTGTTGTTTGTTTTTCATAAAATAAAATAACAAATGTAATTAGATTGGGATCCTTTTTTACATGTACATGGTAAAGAAAGATCAATCATATTGAGTTATAGAGGCCAATTATAGAATTGCTATTTCATGTGCCGAACACATTAATCTGCGGTTACATCGGTCACACTTTAATTTGCCAGGTTTTCTCAGTTAATGGCAATATGCAATTTATCCTCATAGTCTGTCAGATATTAAATCGGGTATTCGAATATTTCATATGTTCAGTATTCCGCAGTATGTGGTAAGAGTATGTATATATTTATATCATGAGTTTACCAATCGTCTTACATGTATACATTATCCTTGATTATTTCAATGTAATGCTTGTAGGGAATATCAGCTTTATAGCAATTAATTCACTATATATGCAATCTGATGCTTTTACTTTTGTTATCAATTATCACTGTCAAGAACGAAGGGGTAAATATTTCCCAATTGAATTCCAGCTATGCCGTTGTCGTATTTTGTCGAAGGAAAATGAGATTAATACTAAGCTTATTTAAGCTTATTATTGCAAATTTATCAAAGCTTATTTCATAGAACATTTTATTCTTATGGAGAAATTTAACGATAAAAAATATATATATAACGCATGAGTCCTGCTCGATCAAAAAGGTGGACCATGGCGAAAACGAAGACTACCGCAAGTACTAGCACCTCGTTTTCAGTATGCAAAAAGGATGTAGCGGTTACGGTTAGCTTCCGAGACCATATTATGACGTGTGCCTTGAAGAGACTCGCATGAAAGACGTGCGGAGTGAACTTCAAGAAGGTCGTATACCTTAAACGACATTATGCCCGAACGGGGCACGATAAAGTCTCGCAAGGCAGTGAAAGGGATGTTGTTATGAGTTTGCCAGTGCTTGCGCGAATGCAGTGAATGATAAAGAAGATCACGGTGAAAGTGACTGGGATTCCGATCCCGAGGTCAGTGTGGACGAGAAGGGCTCTTCTTCAGACGAAGACAGTGACCTCGAGTTAGGTAGGACAGTTAGAAAGAGAACGGCCCCCACTCCTGTTCAAGCGCCGGTCAAGCGAGCTAAAGGTTCGGAGTCCGAACGCCCTGGACCCAGTTGTCAAGTCAAAATCCTTGATGATCAGTGTGGAGGTGTTGATAAGGTAGAGACTGGGAAGTGGTTGCGCAGTAGCGGCGTTCGAGCGGATGACAAACCGAAGGTACATATGAGAGAGAATGCCGTTCAAGTCGACGGTGTTGTCCAAATGAACAAGAGTACACAGGATGCAGTTATCGTTGCTGAAAGGGGGACACAGACACGAGACACCGTGTAAGTGCTAAACGAATGTCAGTGCAACAAATTGCACAAGTGCAATTTTTGTGGCATATATTTTGAGGATATGGCAATGTTCTTCATCCACCAGGGTTGCCATACCAATGGACAGCCTTGGAGGTGTAATGTGTGTGGACACACATGTAATGACAGGCAGTCATTCTTTATCCATGTCACAATGCAACACATTGCTTAGACTGTGAAATATAATTGTTTTATTTTCTGTTAATCATCGACACTTAGGTAAAGTGCATATTACTGTTACAGAGTATTAAAGAGTATCATGTTTTGTTAATTAGTGTTGTTCTTTTAAGTCTTTTTTGATTTGCCATGTTATGTTGTTTAAAGAAACAATAATAATATAAATACATGAATAAGCGGGACGCTTAAAATCGGAGGCATGGGTAATGTGGTGATTTTTAACCTACCACCGTTCTTTACTTACGTTCTTTTTTCTTTGGGTAAATTGTTCCTTTTAGTTAATATATTAAAAGCGTCCATTGATTTCCGGTAAGCATTGTTGACTTTTAATTCATTGTTGAAAATATGCCTCAAAATGTATCGATGTATGTTGTTTTTATATCCATTTGTTTAATAAATGTTTATTCTGTTGATAAAGACCAGAACCTCATTATTATGCTATATAATTAAGTCAAACCACAATTACGTAGATCTCAACTGTATCACTATGGAAATGTCCGAGTAACGCCGCATGCGCAGAAAGTATAAAAGCGCGCGTTTCTTCTATGAATAGTCAGTTGTACTGCCGACTTCGTCGAGTTAACATCGCAAAAATAGGTAATTAAATTATATAATTAACATACATTAGGGACTTTGGGCACATATAGACTGGCTATCCTCTTCAAACGTTCTGAGAGCCTTGAAGTTGGATTCCTACCCCTCAGCAGCCCGGGTCGCTAATAGTTGATATATAAGTCACATACCTTCACACAACACTACAAGGCTCCATACCTAGGGTAACGAGTCACACAGACTCGGAGTCATAACGAAGTGTTCCGAGACAAAAGGTCTCCATACATAGCTCCGAGACATAGGTCTCCATACATAGTTCCGAGACATAGGTCTCCATACATAGTCTCGAGGACATAGGTCTCCATACATAGTCTCGAGGACATAGGTCTCCATACATAGACCCGAAGACATAGGTTTCCATACATAGTCTCAAGGACATTGGTCTCCATACATAGACCCGAGAACATAGGTTTCCATACATAGTTCCGAGGCATAGGGTTCCATACATAGTCCTGAGACATAGTTTTCCATACAAAGACTCGAGGTCATAAGCGTAAATAGTGAGGTTCGAAGTCATATGATTATAGCATTTGATTATACTTGATTTACTGTTTCAAACCAATCATTGTATAAATAACCAATCATAAAGCAAGGTAGCTTGAGGAAAATTATATACTATTGTATTGTGCTTTGAGTTATTGCCTGAACCATACTATAAAGACCGACGCTCAGTCGAAGACACGTTACATAAGATACTATTAAGCGTTTTCATTGGCTTATTTGCGTTCGATTGACCAATCGTATTTTTTATTTTGCTGTCATGACGCTACAACGTCAAATGACGTCACGAAATGTAAACAACATTTAGGATTTATCATTATGTTTGCGTTATATTAATTTAATTTGCTCATTTAAAAGCATGTGATAAAAAAGATCACAAAAAAGATTTATAAAAACGCTCGTTGTCATTTCATACCATATTTTATTAAACTCGTTAACGTATCTATAAATAAAAGTAAACAGTAAACAATTACCCATGTACTTCAAATACATATAATTTACTGTTCATTGTAGAAATAATTTTGCAGACGAAAGTACAAAAATACAAACAAGACAAAATTGATCATATCTAAACGCTGCATCTCGACCGATATGTTTTTGTATCGATGACTACCATATCGCTTTAATTGCCCTTTTAGCTCTTATAAATGTATCGTAACCACGATCAAGACAATTGCGTTAATGCATCAAGAATATTTCACAGACAAAACACTATAATGACGTTTTTAACAACAAAGGCAAACATTTGAATTGAAAACGCGAGGAAATTAACCGCTTCTAGAAAAATGAGATCTACGCTAATCAACAGCTATGTTTGAATCACGCCAAAACTCTACAAACGCATTGTGTGATTTAGATTCAATCTGAATTTGCTCTTGTTATAAGTTAAATTTGCAAAATCATGAAATACATATAAGAAGATATCCATGAATGCTAAAAAAAGCGGATTTTTTTCTTCCGCTACGAAGCTCCTGACAGTGTAATAAATCTTAGCAGTTGATTAAGAAATCATTTTCAGATGACTACTTTTTACTTTAAACACAAATAAAGCATTGCTATATAAATTATATCCGGATTGTGTTTTATTGACATATTAAGTAACTAAACAAGCAAACAAACTCCCAGACTATGAAAATAAATTTATTTACGGAATTTGAGACTTGGTCATGCATATATAAAAATAATCCCAAAAAGGGTTATATGTTAATTGTATTCTAATCATGATGTATGTTAAAGACATTTGCTTCACGGTTTGATACGGGACAGTATGATATTCTAGTATTCTATATTCAAGAAATATCGGTTAGATAGAAGTTCTATTTAAAATTAAGTTAATGATGTAAGCTAGATTATAATAAAGCTCCTTTTTGGGTTGATTAGTATCGCTGAAAGAGTCAGAATAGTTAGTTTGCGCACGTTTCAAAAATTAAGTTTGCTTTAATGTACATTCATACCATAAATTTAGTTTTCATCAGGCATATAAAACACGTCATTTTTATTTTTAAGCAGCTTTAAATAATATTATTAAAAGACATTTATTTTAATCGTAAATCTTTTTTTAATTTAAAGTATTTAATGTTACATCTGACAAGTACTCGTAAAAGCGGGCTGATTAGTAATAATTTAAACAGACACAGTAAACACAGTTTATTAAATCTGTCCCGCAAAAATGGTGAAATTCGTGTTATTTATCTCAAAACTGAAGAGAAAGATAAATGTATCCCTGATTGTTTATTGTGATAGTTATGTTCCACTGGGAAATGAAACAAGAACGCGTCTTTCAATCTGTCACTCTGTATTCATTCCTTTTACATGCCTATAATTCGTCGAATAGTGTGTTTTATGGATCACAAAACACTGCATTTAGCAAACCTGCATGATTATCAAAACAGCATTCCAATTTCTTTTGTGTAGTAATACAAGTATCATTTTGTTTATAAGACGTATGTTCCAACAATATACAGTGTTATGGATCTGTCGTTTTTTAATGTCGTTTCAGAAAGTCTTTTAAATAATTTACTACCTTTTCTTTAGAACCAGTAGTTTATATTAACCTCATAATAAGTAATCATCAATAATTATGCCAATATTTAATGCTCTCTCATTTCTTGCAATATATAAGATTAAGTACATGAAAGATGTATGGGATAGAAGATGTTTTTTAAACATGTTTCCCATTACACAATATATATCCAAATTCATGTAACACTATATTATGCATTGACATGACATTAAGAAGTTAACACATGGTCAATTTGATCAAATATTGTTTGTTTAGATAACAGTTTTGTTTTCATGCAAATGAATTCCATTTTCTACGAGATTTTATATTACTTAACCACAAAAGCCACATAAACACTCGAAATCAACGAATATTTCGTTTAATATTTCGTAAAATAAATTAACCCATTAAAGAATCAGTGTTCCTTATAGCAATAGCCAAATTCTAAACGCTAGATGCTAGATACAAAATGCTCGTTTTGTTTTTTGTGTCACTATATATTCCATGTGAATTTCCCGCGACGATATCCGAACATTTACGAGCAAACGCGAGATTGGCTTCGGGCAGTGTCGGAAGCACGACGTAGTTCTCGAGAGCTGCTCGAAGCCGATCTCGCGTTTGCCCGTAAATGTTCGGATATCGTCGCGGGAAATACTCTCGTCACTGTTAAACCGTCCAAAACATACATGTTTGTCATTTTGTGTTTATTTATTCGTTCACAATCGAACTAAAAAATACATTTTTCGATGCAATGTATTTACAATGAAAAATATGTTTCATCTCTTAATTTGATGTTAAACGATAACCAATATTCATCATAAATTAGTCAGAGTGTCGTGTATATTGTTGATAGTCCTGCTCGAATAGATTCTTTAGAATATATATTTAATGATAAATGCATTTGAATGTATATATTTCAGTTAAATTAATGTAACCTACATCTGCCATTAACACATGACGTGTTTGATCAACTTAGACATTCCACAAAATCATTATAATTAATATATTGTTAGAAAAGTTGTTTGTCTGAAACCGCAGTGTCAACAGTTGTTAAATTTGATATTTTACATTGAATATAAGCTTTCTACAAACTTCTTAGAATCATGCCGCTATAGTCAAAACTGTCTTCACCTCAAGGGTCACATGTATTATTTAACTAGACGTATAAACCAAAATGATTGATTAAAAATATCATTCACTGAAACAACAGTGTTTAAAAAAAACATGTTAAGGTGTTCATCTCTGTGAAATAAGTTGCATCAGCAGGTGGAGATATGGGGCAGAATGTTCCAGGAAATAACATCATTGTATAATGATGTTAGGTGCTATGTACGCCTGAACGGGTTTGATACATCGTGGTTTGATGTAAAATGTGGATTAAAACAAGGCTGCCCATCATCTCCTATGATGTTCAACTTAATGATCCAATTGTGTTTATGAATAATTTAGACAAATGTGTATGTATTATGCATTTTGCTTTATGCTAACGATATAGTTATGTTGGCAGAAAATGCCCAGGACCTTCAAACCATGTTAGATGCTTTAGCTATTTGTTTTAGTCAAAATAAAATGACTGTCAATTGTGAAAACTATAATATTGTTCACTTCAGAGCCAGCAGTATCTCTATTACTGAACGTATATTTAAATTTAATTCCGAGAAGCTGGATATTGTTCATAGCTACAAGTATCTTGGTGTTGTATTGAATGCATATTTAGATTCAATGTCTGTTTCAAGGGCATTCGGTCTTGTTATATCCAAAAGTAAGGCATTTGGTGGTTTTCACTACCCTACATTTACAAAACTATACGAATCATCGGTATGGCCCGTAATCAATTACAGTGCCCCAATATGGGGTGATATATCATATTCATGCATACCTGCAGTGCATCATAGAGCTCGCAATGGCTGCCGGTGTTGTGCGCGCATCACTGAAAAATTGCTCTGGAAAATTTTCAAGTTTTTCTTTCTTTTTCTTTCTAATTTCGTTATCCCCCTCAATCTGTAACATACAAGGGTTGGTAAGTTGCAGAAACAGTTTGATAAAGAGCTAAGACTCCCCGATCCTCCACTTTACAGCAGAAATAGCAACTTTTTCAACAGCCCTTAGTTGAGCCGCGTTTTGAAGTCGGCCATTTGTTTACTTCCGGAAAAGAAATGGACACGAAATTTAAAGCTGTTCGAGAATACTATTTGTATTTGTATACTTACTGCAGTCCTTATCGCCTCAAAACTTAGTCCATCGAGTCACGCAGAAGGAGATACACTGAAAGGTAATAGACAATGTGTTATACGTCCAGTCAATCCTGTCTTAACACCCAGTACGCAGCTGATTGTTTCTATGCAGGCGTCTATGTCACGCAAGAAAGGTCCAGTCTGCCGTGAGAAACTAGTTCTTCGTTACCTATGTGTCCTTTTGCTGGCAGAATCATATGCTCCGGAGCCAAATCCAGGCCCTCGCCCTCCAAAATTACCTTGTGGGATATGCCAACTTGCGGTGAAGTAGACAACGTCAGGCGTCCAATGCGATACATGCCAGATATGGTACCATCAAGACAGCATGGCTATGAATGATAACGTCTATAAGGCCTTACACAATTGTTCTTGGGAATGCGTAAAATGTGGTTTACCAAATTTTTCATCATGTCTTTTTAACTCGACATTTTTTGAGACCACAAATACCTTCGAACCTCTCTCAGCTGATATGGCAAGCAAGACTATGGATTTCAGTTTTGATCACCCTGGAGCCAGTTCTTCCCCGTACAGAGTAGGAGGTTCCAATAACGTAAGCCGGCCCGCCCGCATCCCTTCATCTTCATTCCATTCTACATACAGTAATGCTGAAGACCATCAACTACATCCAAGCTTCCTGCACAGTAATCCAAATAATTTCATACATGTGAAAGTTAGTTCAAACCAACGGAAAGATATTCCAATGAATGTTCTTAACTTAAATGTTCAGTCTATTTTAGAGAAAAAGGCTTCGCTTAACACATTAATAGAAACAACTGATGCTGACATTGTAATTGGGACAGAATCATGGTTTAACGAAAATCACTTAAGCCCTAAAATCTTTTCAGAAAACTACACGGTGTACAGACGGGATAGGAAAAACAAAAAGGGTGGTGGTGTATTTGTCCTTATCCGACGAATATATATGAAAGCTTGGAACCAGATGAGTTGAAACCTAACGAAGACTGCGAGATGCTATGGGTCCAGCTGAAAATCACAGTTACCAGCCATTTATATGTAGGGGCTTTTTACCGCCCACCAGATAATGATAACCCAGTATATTGATGTGCTAGACAGAAGCTTGGCTCGAAAGCCTACAGGAGCACATGTTTGGCTTGGGGGAGATTTCAACCTAGGTGGAATAAATTGGGAAAATTGCTGTGTGCAGACCTCAACACCCAAGGCAACACTATGCAACAAGCTGATAGATATTGCAAACGATCGTTTCCTACAACAGATGGTGACTGAGCCTACAAGATTTACAGAAACATCTGAAAAAACCCTAGATCTATTCTTTACAAACAACAGTTCATTAGTCAACAGTGTCGAGGTCATACCGGGAATCTCTGATCATGAGGCCGTGTACATAGAGTCCAGTCTGCGTCCTCACAAGGCACCCATCAAACAGCGTAAAGTCTTCGTCTACAACAAGGCGGACTACGATGCTATCAAAACTAGTCTTAAGCAGCTGATCTCCGACATGAAAACCTCAAACGACAACAGTATAAACAACCTTTGGACTGTCTTCAAAAATTATCTCTCAAAACTCATTGATAAACATATCCCGACAAAGATGTTAAATGACGTAAAGTGAAAAAGCCGTGGATAGACAGGAAAGTAAAAGGTGCCATCAGAAAGAAAACATGTTTCTATAGCAGAATGAAGAAAACCAAGAAAGATTTCGACATCCGAAAATGCAGACATCAAAAAGCACATCTTCAAAAACTCGAAAGACAATCCTACTTCTCATACATAAACAATTTGATTGAGCCTGAATAAGAAGACAACACAAGAGGACACATCTAAACAGAAACGCTTCTGGAATATTATTAAATCCTTAATGAAAGATAACACCGGTGTCTCTCCGCTGAAGCACATGGGCAGACTTTTTAATGAACCCATGGACAAGGCTGATATCCTCAACATGCAATATGAATCTGTTTTCACACAGGAGAACCAGGAACATGTCCCTACTCCACCAGGTACACCTCTACCATCCATGTCGGTGATCTGGGTCAACGAAGAGGGTGTAGAGAAGTTGCTGCGCAAAATCAATCCAAGGAAGGCTTCCGGACCTGACTGTATATCTGGCCGTATCCTGAAGGAATGTGCAGTTGAACTGGCTCCAATCCTGACCATGATTTTCAACGCCTCACTACGTGATGGAGCTGTACCAGACGACTGGCGACATGCGAATGTTACCGCCATCTACAAAAAGGGTACTCGCCATGAAGCCGCAAACTATAGACCAATATCCCCACCTCCTTATGCTGTAAGATGCTAGAGCACATCCTAGTAAGCAACATCATGAAGCACCTTGACACCCACAAAGTCATACATGACTGTCAACATGGATTCCGAGCTCGGAGAAGCTGCGAAACACAGTTACTTACACTGTACCATGAACTGGCTTCGTCACTAGACCAAAGAACTCAGACAGACATGGTGATCCTTGACTTCAGTAAAGCGTTCGATAGGGTCCCCCACAAGCGAGTACTGAAGAAGATAGAGCACTATGGCATCAAGGGGAATACACTGATGTGGATCCAGTCTTTTCGCACCGGTAGAACACAACAGGTATTGGTAGAGGGTCGGGCATCGACCACAGTACCAGTCATCAGCGGAGTACCACAAGGCTCAGTCCTGGGACCTCTACTCTTCTTGATCTTGATCAATGATCTCCCTGACTGCGTCCAATCCAGCACACGCCTTTTTGCCAACGACTGCATTCTTTACCGCCAAATCACATCAGATGTAGATCAAGCCATACTGCAAGATGACCTCAATTCTTTAGCCACATGGGAAAAGACGTGGGGCATGGAATTTCACCCCAAGAGGTGCAGTGTCTTGCGTTTCAGCAGATCTTAAAGCCCCAAGACCTTTATCAACCACCTGTAAGGCATTCCACTTACTTTAGATAAAACAACGAAATACCTAGGCGTGGACATTCAATCTAACCTATCCTGGAGGCAACACATACTTAGAACAACGAAAAAGGCAAACAGTACGCTCGGATTTTTACGAAGAAACTTGCACAAGGCTACTGAATCGACTAAAACAAACGCCTATTACACCATGGTTCGATCAAATCTTGACTACTGCTCTTCCATTTGGAGTTCCTACCAGAAGGACATGATACATAAAGTTGAAATGGTTCAGCGTAGAGCAGCTCGCTTTGTCACCAATCGATACCGAAACACCAGTAGCGTCTCAGACATGATTGACCATCTGCACTGGGAATCGCTGGAGACAAGGAGAGGAAAAACTCAACTGATTATGTTATATAAAGTCATCAACAACTTAGTCGATATACCAGCTTCAAAGTACTTGACACCAGTTACCTCCAGAACAAGAGCGGCAAACCACCATACTCACCAATACAGGCAGTACTCTACATCTACAGACACCTTTAAGTACAGCTTCTTCCCACGGACTATACCGATGTGGAACAAACTACCAGCCAGCACCGCTGAGACTCCCTCCATGGTATCCTTCAAGAGGGAGCTGTCGACCCAACCCTTCTAGGGGATACCACTTCCAACTACTACTTTTCCAAATGAGGAGGGAGCTGTGCCAGCGGGGTATCATACCCTGGCAAAGCTACGCAAGCTGGATTGGTCACTCTGATGGAGGGTAGAAGTTGGTATCTTATCTTATTCTTTTATCATCTTTTACCTTTGCAACCTTGACCGATGCTATATTTCTATTTCACAATTTAATTTTTTTTTCTTGCGCACCGTTAAATCATTGTCGGTGATGACAGGTTAACGTACCATGTAGATGTAGATGATATTTCTTGGGTGTTGGAAAGTATACTCCGAATGTTGCTGTAAGTGGAGAGATGGGTTGGAAACAACCAATTGTTAGAAAATGAGTTTCAGTATGTAGACAGTATTTTAGATTTATGAGTATGAATGATAATTTAAAATTAATAAATCTATATATGTATGTGGTCCAAAGCTTACAATGTTAAAAATGATTTTTAGATTGAAGAAACTTTTATCAGAAATTTATAATGCTGATGTATTAGATAATATTGGAAATGCTAAACCTACTATATCAATGTTGGAAGTGAAATTGTTAGGTATTGAAAGAATAAGTGGGAGCTGTTGTTTGAGAGGCACAATGCTATAAGAGGAAACGGTGGTAATAAATTTAGAACTTACAGAATATTTAAATCACAGTATTGTACAGAAAAATATCTTATGCGCAATATGCCATTTCAATATAGATCAGCTTTTACAAAATTTAGGTGTGGTGTTGCGCCACGAAGAATAGAAACAGGTCGCTATGAAAATATTGATGGGTCAAATAGAAAATGTTTTAATTGTCCTGATTGTGTTGATGATGAAACGCATGTGTTGTTTGATTGTCCGTTATATAGTGTTATCAGAAAAGACCTAGTCTCTGCACTCGATACTATGTTAGCAAATAATGGTAAAATGTCAGATGACGACAAATTGCTTAGAATGTTTAGTGACGAAAACTTTGTATATTTATCTGCCAAAGCCTGCCATTATATTCTAGTAGAAAGAAAACGAAAAGTGTATTGTAGAGTTTTATCTATTTAAATTTCGAAAATTTGTAAATGATGTTGACTAAATAAGAATTTTTTTAAAATAGATATTCATGGTTATTCTAGTCACATACAAGAAGCAGTCACTTTCAGATGCACATGTCGTTTTAATTTTGTAGGATAATACACTGAATGTTTAGGAGAAAATTTTAGCATCTCCTATTTATTAATACTGAAGGGATTCCCCTTCTCTTGCATGATTTTGAGTGTTTGACCTGAATATATAGATATGAGTATCTAGCAGAGTATCTAGTAGTTGCTTCTGGTATCATAATAGGAAACATTGTATTATAACAGCTGTATCATAAGTGTTAAATATCAATTTTTCAAATCTCATAAGACGTTATACATGCATCGCTAGTATAACAGGAATTTTATGGGGTGGCATAGATTCCTTTCTTGTTGCTTAATACTACCATACTCACTAAACCATCATTTAATCGTCTTAATTTTGTTTGTAGACATTACACTTCTTCACTATTTAATTTTGGGCAACTTTAATTCTATTCAATTTTCTGCTCCAATAAAAAGTTATATTAGCCCTAGATTTGCAAAATGACATCTTTATAACACCCATAACAATTAGATCTAAGGTTAATCTTACACCTATATATTTTGTATTAATTAAAACCGCTATTTGAAGTTGAAAACTTGAACAACATTCTCATATGTAGTAGTGAAATATGTTCATAAATTTTTAGCTATTGACGTTGAATTGTATTTTTAGAATATGTAGTCTCTTATAACGCAATTGTGAGTGGCATTTATGTACTATGTTTTAAAGCTATTTTATATATGTTTTACTAGGTACATGATGATGAGACTTTAATAAACTATCTTATCTTAATAAACTATCTTATCTACACAGTGTTTGAAAAACCATGTTACGGTGTTGAAAAACTGGCCTCGCCAGACAGTAATTGTTTTAATTAACCTGCTCCATGTTTCGATATTTATATCACAAACTTATGAAGCAAAATGCAGATTGTACTAAAGGCAATACTATTATTTGATGTGTGCATGATTCCTTTCTATTGTTTCGTTTAAAAGGTTGAGGTGAACTCCGCCAAATAGGTAATTTACCTTTTTTCAAAATAAAATAAAAAAGAAGATCAACATAACCAATATTGCAATCTCAAAATGTCTGTATCAATGCATTCAATTCACTTATCTACCGCTAACTTGTATGATCTTCAACCCTGACAGCATCATTTGAAAACAAAAAGAAAGAGACAAGAGACAAGATAATAGAGAGGATAAGTTTTCAAGTTTGACAGATTCTGTAGAAAAGTGTTCCTAAATATGGTTTGCCATGTTTTTAAACAAACTGCTTTTGTCAGTTAATTTTGAATGTTTGTAAGCGCCGATGATTTCAGACAATTTTAAACTAAGTACGATCGGTCAATCAGAAGGCATTTTATACTGTCATCTATTTAGACGATAGTCTACTCACCAAAGTTCTTTTTATTTTTCAGTGTGATCATGCTAAGTTTTGTATTAACGATTTATTTCAAAATTCTATGAGCACTTTTGTACATATTAGAGCTATTAATGTTAATAAACCAATACCAACAACAACACTCAAAGTACGAGATAAATATACGTTTAAACATTATTTATAGATATCATGTCTTTATGAATAAAATAACTCAATTTATATTAAGAGACACTTATCTTTTCGTAATTGCCTTAATTTCATTATAGTAACAAAGCACATGTTACGATAAACGTTGTCGCAACGGTGACATATTCGATAATAATATCCCGGGATGACCCTGATAATTGGACTCCAGAAAAAATACTTAGAACATGTCCGTGTGTATTATTAAAAAATGTCGGTGCTATTTGCGATTGTCACTTGATATTCTTGAAAAACATGCCGAATTATCGGTAAATATTTAAATATCTAAAACAATACAAACAACTATCTGAGACTAGTAAAATTTCTCCGATAATTCCATCAGCAGACAGATTGCCCAGCAGGAATAAGGCGTCAAGAGAAAGTTTCTGTGTGGTAGTTTACACGGGATGTTAACACTTTGATTGCAGTAAGGTTAGTGAAAACATTATTTATAAGTTATTTGTTAATTTTCATATATTTTCTCAAAAATATTTTAACATCGCAATTATATATGAATACAAAATACATGTGTTTGTTTATAAAAAAATTACATGACACAAATATTGAATGCTGATCAGTTTTTTTTATCTAAATGTTGTTTATCATTGACGGTAAAATAAATTGATCGCATAAGTACATTTTAATGATTTTATACAATAAAAGCCCCGTGACTCATATAATAACGGCTCCTCTTTAATTAAGATATACTGTAAAATGAACTATTCTTTTTAAAAAAGGACAACGCGGCTAAATTCACATTAGGTAATGGATTTCATAATGCACTAACTTCTAGTAAAGTATATGAATGTTTTTTATGTCTTCAGCATCGTTAATCAAGAAAAATAATGCATACTACAGTCTCAACTCGGGAGCACAATATCAGCTAACAGTCAAATGGGACCTCGAAACGAATATGTAGCACTAGAGGTTCATGCATAAAAAATTTAAACCTTTTTTGTATGGGTTAGAAAATTTAAACATATAAAAAACTAAGGAGGTGGACACGGACATTTTTTCACCGAATATTAGTTCTTTACCGATGGTGAGCAAACCTGCCCAAACTTTTCCTTAGTAAACTAGTTAACAATTTAATATTGTTTCATTAATTATCCTGGGGTCCGTCTTATCAAAGATCGTACGAAAATCTTAACTTACGATTGAATTTTGTAATTTTAAAATATAAGTGATTAAGACTGTATGTTTCAAATATAAAGGATATTTGACAGCTACTTTAAAAATGAATGGAAATGTTCAGCAAAAGTAATTAAAAATGTGACGGTAACGTATATATGGCGCTTCGAAAATTGCATCGTAAGGTGAGAATGTCGTACGATCTTTGATAAGACGGGCCCCAGATGCATTAATGAGAATCGCAAGATAAAATTACTGAGTTAAAAAATGAACTGCTAAAGTCTGAGCACGTTTCATTGTAAATTAAAGCATAAACCACGAGACTACTTGTTACATTTACATAGAGTAATTATTTACATTCTAGACCTGTAAATCCTGAAAAAAGCAAGTTGTCCTCAATTCGCTTTTTGATGTTTCTTTTGTTAGATTATATCAAGCTCAAAAAGTAAAATAAAACAACACATAAAAAAATGTTCAATAAAAAATAATTTCATCTTTATCTTAGATCGATTTATTTCATAATTGAACGTAAATGTCGCATATTCAAGTAATTCAACAATTGTATGATAAAAAAATACCCGGGAAAAATAATTAGATAGGATAGGATGTAATCAATTTTGGACCGCTATGAAATAATGACTTTTTGTACGTAATTAAAACTACATATTCCCAAAACTTTGATGCACGTTTAAAGGTTATATTTTTGATTATTTATCTCAGCAAATGAAACTGATCATCGTATTGCTACATTTAGTCGAGAGCTCACATATATTTATATAAATGTATCCTGTATGATGAGATTTTTTGGTTTTGATACATCTAAATTATATACACAGAGATGCGTTATTCATTGTGCAGAATCTGATCATTGAGAGCATTTTTTCGATCCTAAAATTGCGTAGAGTAAACGTTTTGACTTCAAGAAGATCGACATACGCCACACACTCTTGAAGAATATAAGAATAACATGAATTTTAATAATGTAAGATTAATCTCCTTGTGTTCATTATATAGTATTTCATGTTAATGGCGGAAACATTTGGATAATATGAAAAATATGCTGAGATTAATGTTTTTTGTAATAAGTATGTTTATAGGTTGCCTAACACTCTTTTGATAAGCTCAATTAAATATTTGTTAACGGTCATACAAACGTGCCCCGGAGTCATTTTAAAAGGCGCTGAAACTACGTTTTTGTAATACAATCGTTATAAAAAATATTTACAAGATTTTCCGATACACACGCACTTTTTGTGTAACCAAGAGCTCGGATCAAACCGTAGGTCTTTGGAGATAAACTGTCTTTGGCTTTGTATTGTTGTTTTAAATGACCTGTCTGAAAAGGGATACTCTGCATTGTATCAAAACTGTAATGTTATTAATTTGTTGAATCCATATTATCCCTGTTATTTTATTGAAGAGAGTAGTAAGCATAACAATTAACCTAATATTAATTAAATTTATGAATGAGACTATTATTAATTGACTGTCTAATATTATATATATATACTTTTTATATTGAATTTAAAAAATCCATGGTAGCTGGAGAGTAATTTCATAAGATCTGTCAGAGTGGGAAAAATCTCATGTATTGTAAAGTTTGAGTATAACTTTGAAGACAAATTTCACAGTTGTGTCCAAAAATGTCCACGCTGTATCGGGCACGTTAAATTAACGAGATTCTCGTCAAGTTAATTAATGTATTTATGTATTGAAAGCGCAAACGTATGTAAGTATGTACATTGAAAGTGTTGAACAATTTTGTTATTAAATAACTAAATCGACTGGTCTATAGCCTAAAAGGGCTTCGTTAAAATGAGTTTCCGCGAGTATTTTATTTATCGTCCGTCTGTCAGACCGTTCGTTCGCCCGTTTGTCCTCCCTTCGACCGCCCTTGTCGAGGACTTTTGTCATACGCATTATTAAAGAAACAAATATGAAACGTTATATGCTGCATTTTTGTTAAGTTGGATCAGAGTATATTGTTAGATTATTTCGACATAAACAAGTGAGTGAGTGTCCTAAAATTACCAATTCGACAGTGTTGAAGCAAATGTATTGTTTTGCGCAAATCCCCAAGAACTAATGATTCGAATTTGATTATGTTGTTTCTAATATTTTTTTCAAGGAGTAAATCTCTTCTGTAACAATTATATTTTAATTTCAGTGTAAAATACATGGAAGGAATACGACAATTCAAAATACCATTCTAGACAACTCAAGTAACAAGGGGTTATGAATTTATTGGCATGGCGTTCGGGTCTGTTGATCTTTAAGTTATTGTACAAACTCTTGTTCACATTCTGACAATAAATAATTCATGGCCATTATCCTGAAGTATACATCAGTTTTTTGTGTGAATGTGTGTGTGTGTGTGTGTGTGTGTGTGTTGTAGATACGATAATAATTTTGTTTGCTGAAGCAATTGAATTGTTCTTGTTATATTTAACGTCAAAGTCATTCAACGCCCAGTAAAATGACAAACGATTTTCGTGGAAGTACTTTTGCTACATATAAGGACGTTTCAAATTAAATCTCCTACCAGCACTTATATGACAACGTTCTAGCACCGAAACACTAAACAAATGGTATAAGTTTATGTTGACGCGTTAATTAATGATTGAACATGTGTTAAAATAAGTAACATATATGACGTTTGACCGTTAAAATAGTTTATTACTGACTTTGTTTTGGATACGTCAACTTAGGAAAAATGCGAATAATTCAGAAATGTATATTAAGTCAAGTGATGTTTAATTTGTATTCATTATTTAAAAAAAATACAACCAATATGCTAAACACGTGCATTCTGGTCAAATATCAATATCAATTATGCTTATTTAAATGTATAGTAATCAGAAAAAATATAGAAGTAGCATCACACGTGATGCTTAACCGATGTAAATGCTTTGTCGCGAAATGTATAACAAAGCAAAAAGAAATATATGCATAATATGACAGCCCTGCGTCTATTGACAAATGAAACATTAGACAGATGGAGCTACCTACACATATTAATTTTGAATGCATAGCAATACAATATTCGTTATGAGTATAAAATAACCGCCGGGCGCTTTCATCCGTCATTCAGATGCGGGCCGTAGACTAGCTTGCAACGAATAGCAATACGATGTGTGCTCTATAAACAAGTAGTGTTCAACGGAAAGAGAACGAGATTGCATATAGACATACATGGATTTATGAGACGAAAGTAGCAGAGTGAGTATAAAACCATACGAAAACAAATGAAACCATTTTTTAAATTATGTTATATTCATTTGTTCGTAATCGGTTCTTTCTGAATTATCGCTTATATTTAACATTTTGTTTCGAACTGAATAATAACTAATACTATAACTACTACTACTACTACTACTACTACTCATAACAATTATAATAGAATTAATTCTAATTCTTATCATGTAAGCTGTACAATTTAATAATTATGATAATAATAATAATAATGACAAAACATAAAGGTGTAAGTTTGCAATAACAATAATTATGATAATCTAATGCTTGTGTTACTTGATTGTGTTTAATTATGACTGAAGCGATGCCTTTATCAACACCTTAGACACATGTAAATACACACACATGTATTCTATAAATATCGCACATCATCTGCGATGAATACCGTTAAAAATGCTGTAATTTGTACAAACGGTTTTACAAACATTAACAACTTTTTATTCAAATGTTATACATTATACTGAAATCAACAGACTTTCCTGGATTAGCTTTACAAGTTTCTTACTTTCTTATGCATACATTTGTTTATGAACTATTATTGCGTATTGAATTTGCTTACACTGTTGACAGCCATAACTAATAACACGAAAAATTTCTGATGAGAAATAAATAAGGTGAATGGAAATTGAGAACATGTTGGTGCTGAATGAAGTTAAGGTATGCTGGAATAAACGCCATACGTATGAAAAGAGAATGATACATTTGTAATATGTATGTTGTAACATATGGTCGACTCTTAGTTATAAAATGAATGAAGATCTTTAGAAACAGAAAAGTAATCAAGTTCGAAAATGACGTCAATATAGATAACACGACCAATGCTTATCATAGCAATTGATGGATAAATACAATTAAAATTTGGGTATAACACTTAATTTGACTTAAGTTATCATCTCATATTTAATATTGAACAGATTGTTAAGTTATAATTCAGATTATCTATTGATGTGTTACTTTTCTTTCAAATTCAATGGTTTAGAATAGCCCATATAATTCAATAATGTCATATTTATTTAAATAGGGAGTCTTCAAAGTAATATCCGTCTAGTAAATTAAGTATTGCTTTCATACTGACGCACACTTTTTTTCGATGATAGTTTTTCAAATGACTTAGCTGAATTTTAAAATTAGTTTATTTTATCAACGACCGATCTAAGACAGTGACCATAGCTTTTGCCATTTATGTGCGCGTCTATTTAGTCCAATTGTTAGGCAATTGATATCTTGCTATACATTAAAAACCTCACCCCGATAGTATCGCGTGTTGCCTGGTAAAAGTGTTATTTGTGTTGAACATGTGCTTATCTAGAACGCCACTTGACGCGCTTATGTTTAGCCCGGTGTTAGCAGGGCCATTATCTAGTTTTATTTATTATATCCATGTTAATTTACATCCAATTCGTAGTTCATGATGAAATTCGGCTTGAGGTTGAGCATGGATTCCATTGATGGTGTGCGAAATATCACTTTATATCTCTGTTGATTTATTCCGATCAAATTGGAAACATATTTTTTCTTATATTTTAATTATATGCAGACAAATTTGTTACTTTAACATTTGAATCATTGTGATTAAGAAGTCGAGTGTTTCTTTCATTTGAGGAAATGTTGGTTACTTTAATTGAAAGTGAATGTTAAAGAAATTGTTCGCATACATGTTTGTTCGTGTTAAATTAAATTGCACATAAGATATTGCTCTAAAATTGTATTATCATAAAACGAGGCTTATGCTATTAGGTTAAACATTATTTACACATATATGTTTCATGAATTTTGCTGGGCCAAGTGTGAGGTTGAGCGCTCTAAAACCGGTTTAAACCCCCAATGCTTTGCATTGACCTTTCCAAGGAGTTGACTCCCAGCTTTATTCTTATATGTGTTTATGTTGTTTTGTATTGTGCTGTTTTGTACTGTTTAGGCAATTGGTCACTTTCCTTAAATAAAGGACAAACTTATTGTATATAATGAGAATGCAATACTGCTCCAGCAGCTGGAGTTTCATTTCTTTATATTCTTTATATATCGACTGGAAAGAAATGTGTACACAGATAACGATTATAATACTCATGCATAATCTGAAACAGCTGATAAATCGTTATTAAATACATTATTGTTATTTGTAGAATAGTATTATATATTTTCGTTGTAGTTTGTATAACTTATTTTTATGCAATAATACCTCGATTTCTTTTTTTTGCTACAGCGAAATAAAACATTTTGATTCAAAAATTGTAATACAATTGAACATTTAATTTTCTAAAGGAAGTCAAATATTTAATCATTCACTTAACATAACACAAGAAACAAATTAAAAGTTTTTCTTAATATTTATATTCCTAAATAATAAAACTGTTTACCGGAATTTACGTCAAGTATAGATTTTGTATTAAGAACTTTCGATTTCAGATGAACTCCTCCAGCAGTAATGCCACGACTGCATCCACCACGAATACGAGCGGGCTTGCGCCAATCAATCAATTTGAGCTCTGGTCACCGTTCGAGATTCTACGTGAGACCGCCCCACATGTGATAACCATTGACAGGGTGGTTACCCCTATTTGGTACATCATTGGCTTCATCGGGAACCCAATCTCGGCCAAAATATGGCTTTCAAGGTAAAATCCAATATTATTCGTGCAAATCAAATATCCCCGTATATAAACTCGTCTGTAAACTCCATCTTTGAAAAATGATAATTATATTGATTTGATGTCGTTAAGAAAATAAAGATAATTATTATAACCTCTGACTTTTAACATTCTTCAATAGTCATGTTCATTTCAGGAAAGTGAGCAGTTCTAATTCCTCTGCAGTTTATTTTGGCTCCCTTGCCATTGTTGAAACTCTGTACCTTATCTTGCACGTGATTTACGAACTTCACGTGGCTTGGGGTTACAACACGTACCACAAACGAGTTTCCTGCGAGATATTCAACTTTCTCTTTTTGACACCTCAGTACATGGTAAATAATGGTAAATTTATCAGCTATTTTAAATCAGTGGCGTGTTACACATTTACACCTTGCATATAAGTACTGGTCGGGATAAACTATGAATGGCTCTGTTTCATCCTTCACAACTGCAAGTTATTATCATTTATTCTTACATCCGATCTGATTAACGCGACCCGACTTCTGGTTATACACATTCCCGCCATTTAATATGATGTATACATTTCATTTTTCTTGTAGAAATGTCATTTGTTTTCTTTGTGTAAATATCTATGTGCGTGTTTTATTTTAGTTTTAACCTTAAACGTTCGAAAGTTAATACCTACTCAATAATTTCAGGCACCAATGCTTGTATTGGGATTTACAACCGAGCGATATATCGCCGTCTGCCATCCGTTTGTCAAAGAGAAATATTGTACTGTTACCCGTGCAAAGATCGTAATAGGCTGTATGTCCGCTACTTCGGTCGTGTTGGGACTGGTCCAAGTATACATTTGGGCGTTTGATGACGTTCTCGGGTGCGTCTTTCGTCCTTCCACAATAGGGTTTCACACTGTATGGACATGGATAACGGAGATGTTGCTTTTTCTTGTAATCCCGGTTGCTTGCCTCATTATTAACGTGTTAGTAATCCGAGAAATAAAGCGCATTCAGATACAAAGTGAAGCGCATGGACAGGGGGCCAATCCAGCCTCAACAACAACCTTGTTATGTGTCTCATTTTATTTCATATTTACACTGCTTCCAGCGACAATTGTTTACGCCATACAGACATCTATTCTACAAGGGGATCCATATTTAAGGCTTGACAAATGGGCAAGTGACCCCACGTGGAAGGCATATTTCGTTTATCTAACAATACGCAAAGTCGTTGAGGAAATATGTCTTTCCAATTACGCGTCATATTTTATTATTTATTATGTCACTGGGGTGTACTTTAGAAGAGCATTCACTGACTTATTTAAGTGGGCACATTTTTCAAAAAGGAGAAAATCGTTTAATAGAGCAACGACTTCCGACTACAGCCCGACATGTAATGGAAAAGCACTGTGTTCTGAGACATTCGTGCTCAACGAAATGGATGATCAGTGAATTCGCGTAAAACATAACAGAAAGCCGTTAGAAGCAGAACAATATATATTGTAAACTAGGGTTATCTTGTTACATAGATAAGCATAGAGACCCATAGTGCAAGCGTTGTTCAAACATGTTCAAACAATACAATACTACAATTACTTTTTTTATTTCTTTAATTGTTATTCATGTTTTATACTGTAGCTCTATGGTTTCGATATGTTTACACTTATAAATTTAAAGCATGTAATGACAAACTCTAAAACATGCCAAAATAACAAGTCCCTTTAATAGTGTTTATCGTTAAACAAGTAAAATAAAAAATCGTTGAAGACGAACGCAAGCAACCGATATGTCTTTATAAGTACGAGAAAAGTCTGCCTTAATCGCTAAGCATTTTTATTTATTAGTGTTATAACATTCTATGGAACTCGAATTACCTCGTTGTTCAACAGATGTTTTCGTACATATGCTTGCACAATATTGTGGAATAAATATCCGTCAGATGCTGTTTTGCGTAAATACACAAATAAAGACAAGCTGCATCGATGTATCAAGGAACATTTATGAAACATTTTCCGACACCTATTTATTATAGTTATCAGGTATGTTCACGGGAATGAGCTGAGCATACTATAAGGCTGATTTTTGATGTACATTTTAACTTAATAAATTAGTTTTTAAGCACACTCATATAACTCCATTTATATTATATTCTTCAAAATGGTTTTATTTTGCAATTATAACATGAACATGCAGACTAATATAGTTCAGCGCTTGAAACACAGCCTCGCATATAACATTTGCAGGCGCACCTTCAATTATAAATTAACACATTCTTTGAACTTCTGGAGACGTGATATTTGTTTAAGAGAGGAAGAAAATATAGGTTCAACACATTATTTTAATGAAATTTATCTTTACTCGTACTTGTAGAAAACGAATACTATTCTTGTAATCCGAAACACGAATGATAGAAATATAATCTACGCTGATGTAGACGCTTTATGTCTTCTTGTGTGATCTTAAACATGTAGTTTAAATGGGAAACTAATATTCACGTACGTCGTCCTAAATATGGATGCAATATTTAGAGAAGATTATCATATTTAATTATAGTTTCAGAGCATGGCGGCCAAATAATATCGAAAAAAAGTGTAAATATTGTTTTTATCAGAATATCACATCTATACAACGAACCAAACATGCCCTGTTTAAATGTCGTTGTCCAATGGCTGAACCATTTGATGGCCTCGAGACGGCAGGAAGTACTTATTGAATTATACGGAACGTTCTTACTTACGCACGACTAGTCGGTTGGTGAACAGAAATATATTCTAACAGAATGACAGACAAATAAAAGGATGAAATGTTGGGCGTTCAGGCAGCTAGGGAAACAACCTTGCAAGTTGGCGAATAGAAAGTCGGAACCACTCTCTTACGTTTGAAAGTTGACATTTTCTGTTGTTAAATATGCAAATACAGAAACTCCGTAGACATGACGATATGATAAATATTCATTTTCTGCCGATGTGCTTATCTTTATGTAATTGATTATGCAGTTCAAGGCAATACATATAACATTCAAAAAAATACCAACCACAACAAGCTTAATTGTAAATATCAATTAACATTCTACCATCGTTAGTTAATTATACTGACAATAAAAAATATGATGTGTTTTGAAAATATAGTTTTGCAACGCCTTTTATGTCCACAAGCGCAACAGAATTACAACTTTCTGACGAATGATGCAATAACTTTATTACAAGTATCCACTAAAATTATTTCTGCTGACAAGATCAGAACCCACCATAGCATTTATTCTAGATCATTATCCATCGCAAGCAAGATATAAAATATCCGACCTTTTACGTTGTATGTTTATGCACAATTATAATAATCAATGTAATCATAAGCTGTTGTATTTAATAGCGAGTACTAGTGCAAAACTTGTTAAGTAAGTGCTAAGTAACAGTTTTATAAACGGCGTAAACGACTTTAAACATAGCGCCCATAACAGAGTTTGTGCAAACGAAAAACGGTAATTTAAGATATTTGTGTAAGCTTTCTATTCTAACTGCAGTATCAACAATCATGATATCAGATTGATTTGTTGATGTTTAGGAATAAAGCTGACGCGATGTCTTCATACCAAATGAATGAAGAAACAGTCATTTTGTTTCGTAAAATATATGACAGTGACTTTTTTTTTGCTTTTTATTTCACAGTTGTTCCTTTTGGAATGAGAATATAGCGCGATTAATATGAAATATGGACAAAGGAAACGGTACTTCTATGAATAAACATTACAGTTTTCACATTGTTTATAAGTGCATTTTTGTACTGCATTTTAAAATGTATGTTATACAATGCTATTGAATCATAGTTTTGTGTAAAAAACTTAAAACACCAATCATTAAGATCTTTTGAAACGGTTGGCTTCTTTTTGGTAAATTTTGTTCAGATTGTTTTGAAAAAAAAGCTTTTTCCGAGCATACATTTGACATTTGATAAAAGTACACATTTTATATATCAAAACGGCAATTTAAATTATTAAACATAACTTAAAATACAGTATCAGTTTATGGAGTTTGACAGAATTTAGAAAAATGCATGTGGCTTATAGTAAGTATTTATTCTGTTTACAGGAAAAACGATCTCATAAAGTCAAAATAGATAAAAACAAGTACCTAACCCGACTTACTGCAATATGTTCAGTACACTGTCGAAGAAAATGTAAGAGATTATGGTAAAATAATAATGTATTAAGTATGCATTATTCAGTAAAGTAGAATAGTTACAACAACAAAAAATAGTTTTGAAGAGATGGAAGAATAGACCGATAAAACAATCAAGTCTTAATACAGTAAACAGTAGCTGGACAGACCAACTGGAAGGGACTTCCGTAAATGTAAATTGTAAAAAGCCAAAAGTCACGGACATGGATTGGACGCAGTACAAGTGTAGGATGGTCTACTGTCATGTCCCCAGCTCACCCGTATTTCTTGTTTAATTCACAAAGTGTCAAAGTCTAAGTATAATTTTCAATCTTAATTCAAAGGTATCGGTACACGTTACGATGTGCCGTTTGTTCTACACTTAGTATTGCCATCGATAAGATTCCTTAGCAACAATCTATCGACACGTGTTCCAGTATGATGTATGGAAAGATTTATTGGGTACCGGAAGGTTTAGGTGCATTCCGGTGCCCAATTAACGCATCCTTATGTGGTGTTTATTGTTCATTACACTTAATGATCTTTTCACTCAAAGACGTACCTCGGATCTCGGACAACTTTTGAAATAAGATCCAAGTACATCCATTGGTCCTTAGTAACATGTACCTGAAATGCATGAATTGTAATAATGGGCATTATAAAAGATTGAGTATTATAATAATTAAATAACACAAGTATTTAATATCATATTTATAAAAATGACAGTTGATATTATCAGTCCAAAAATACCATGTAAGTGTTTTATACACGTTTATAATGTTTGCGTTTTTTAATAATATTTTTGTATCTTAACTATTCTTTCATATGCGTAATTAACATATAAAATTGGATTCCTCAATACAGAGGTATGCAAATCTTTTTTACAATGCACTTGCCGGCTCACCTTGCATTTGTATCACTAATTAAAATCTTAGATACGATCACTGAGTTTAATGCATGATGTAATTTTTTCGACAGGACACTTTGTTATTATTATTATGAGAACAAGAAGCTATTTTTTCAACCTAACATGAATACCACAGCTAAGTAATCGCGCTTTTAGACACATTATTACTGATTATATATCCCATTTTTATACCGACATTGACGGTATAGCACCTCATGGAATAAACTAGTCTGTATCACACCGTGTTGAATATACCTGTCGCGTACACGGACTTCTTTTTACTTTACTACTGAATGATTTCTCATAAGAAATCTCTTGAGTCGAGAAAACTTTAGCTTTAAAATTATACGACATTCAACCTTTAGATCTAGTCAAGGGACATAATTTTTCGCCAACCGTATAATCAATCAGCTGATTGATGGCGTCATAAAATGACGTCTAAAAATAAGTGATGTCATCTTTTGGTGTACACAAAACTAGTATGCGATATCTGGGAATAAAACATTGAAGACGCGCATTTTTTTCGTGTAAATTTATCCTGGATGTAAATATGAAAAAGTGCATATTATATGGACTAGTTACCTCGGATGGAACCGGTGAGACGAAGGATTTAGATCTACATGGAAATCTAGCTTATTCGTGTTATTGATGTTCAGAATGCGCGTGCCTGTTTGGATGTGAAATTGTGTGTGTAGAATATATTGATGGGTGTGTATTTTGGCTCAGTAGTCTATTCGAATTGTTTTGCTTTTGGATGTAAGTAAACGTAAGGGTATTTTAATTGATGAATAAACTTTGTCTTTGTTATTGTATCAAAGAAAGTCTATTCAGTAAGAATAACCCGTTTGCAACAAGACGAATAGTTTCAAAGTTTAATAGAATTATGACGGATTATCTTGTGTTTGGGTCACAAACTACATGATGTGAAGGCTAGATATTTACGCCATCAAAATCTGCAGCGTCCATGAAAAAATAAGGCGAGTATAGTTTTTTGATAATTTATGTTTAGAACGACTCTGTGTGTACATGTACATGAATGTTGACTTCGACATCATTTTGCCAGGAGCAATGGCCGCCATATTGGATTTTGATAATTTTCTTTCGAGAATAAATGAATTATATTAAATTAAAATCTTCTTTTCGCGGTCGTAATGTGTTACAATTTGCATGCTTCATAAATTGAATCGAGGCATATGGTGATATTTTATCTCATTTTATAGATTTTGTGTGAATTTTTTAAGACTATTTTGCGTACCAGAACAGATAAGCCTACATTCTATATCATTACGCATGATTACATTCGTTAGATTTTGAGCGCTTTTAAGAATGAATTAAAATATGAATTAAGGTTATTAGATCTATTTATGTTAAATGTTACGTTGAAAGAAAAATAAAATGGGATAAATAGAATACTAGGGTTAGCATTGAATACAGAGAAGTTTATGTTGCTCGGCTCGAACACCGAAAGCGCTCGCCAAGGCTCGCGCTCCCGGCGTTCTAAGCCTCGCAACATAAACTTCTCTGTATTCAACGCTAACCTAGTATTCTCTATTTTTCTAATTGCTTGATGAATAGTTCATAACTTGACTATGTGATGCACAAAGACGAAATCAATTTGCAAAGTGATATTGTTTCATTGCATAGTGCCATATTACTTACAGTAACGTTTCTCTGGTAAACATAACACCATGAAAGAGTTGCAAACTGTGCATTTTTGTAAGGATTTGCCTATTTATATAAACTGTGAAGCAATTCTCGTTTAACTAACTCTACGACTTTAAACGTTGGTAATTTTAAGCAACGTGATTAGCGATTTTTTATTTGGGAAATTAAACTTTGATTGTTTATTACTTAAACAACCTTAAACAACCTAGTAACTATATTGTGTGCTTTATTACATGGATTTTATCGCTTGGTATTGTGAATAGATTTCCTACCATATATCCTACTAAAGTACAATCGCGAATTCAATAGATGTGCCTCTCTTGATGCTGCCTGTGTGTACATTATTTAATATTCACTACACGTGTGGTATGTTGTGGAAACGCAATAAAAACTATTGCTGTGTATATTATTACGCCTTTGACCTAAACAGTTCTTGTAATGAGACACTAACGTTTTAATTGTATTATTGTGTATATATATATGCATGTTGATGTATATGCCAGGGCCGGAGGCTGACTTGTATTAGGAACAATATAATAAAATTGGCATCTTGCTTATTATAATCTTATATCATAAATAAAGTCCTCAGTATAATACAGATATAGAAGCATATAATTAACAAAGTATAAATTGTTTCATGGGAATTATATTTCATTTATCAAAGAAGGGTCAGCAATGCATTCTTCAGAAAGATCATTTCAGACAAACCAGTGTTTTTCTTCTTGTAATTGAAAAACTGTTGAATCTGAACTGGCAAATCACATAGTGAACAATTCGTTGTCAGTTACAACTAAAGTCACAAAACGAACATTTCACTCTTTACGCTGAATTCACGATCGCAAATGTTTGCATAGTCACAAAGCGGCTTAAATGGGTTTTTTGCAATATGTGTCATATATTTTATTTGCGTCTCAAATCTTAATCCATGGTTTAGGTAAGTGATCAAAGTATACATTGCCATTCATAACAAATTATTTGAGTATGTGTGTACTTCTTTTGGATATATGATCATACCGACATGTTTATTCTATATAACATCAGCTGGAATAAAACAATCAATTATTTCGATAACATACGTATGCATTCTTGAATTGTCGTTAAATGTTTAAACAGATTGTATGTTTAATAGTTTTGGTAAACCAATCTTGAAACATAGAACTTGTAAAATCGTTTCAATATCTAAGTCATATTTGTATATTTAGTCATTTTATATTTACAATACTTTGACGGTTTAAAACAGTTTAATTGTGGGTATAGTCTGGTTATCCTCAGATATTAATTGATTGATTGTGCGCTTCATAAAAAGACCGGATGCCTGAAACACTGCCAATATTATCCCTTTAACTCTTCTTTGAAGACAATAAATACACTTGCTAATTTGGTAGGGCTGCGATACAAATCATATGTGTTTACATTGCTGTTTATATGAAAATCTAGGTATAATTAGATGTATCAGACACCACATCGGTCATATTAACAGTGCAAACCATTTACACAAGTGAACGTTCGAACACATTTTTATAAAGCAAGTAAATATATGTTCTATATAATTCCGGAATTATGTATATTGAGGTACATTGTGTTGAAGAGGACATCAAGAGTGACTGAAAGACACGTATTTAAATGCCTAGAATTTTGATGTGCATGATGCATAGTTTATTCAACTTATTTTGACCGGAAATGCATAGCTGTCTTGGTTTTTGCCCTTTCATTATATATGTTTTGTCGCTTATCGTTTCGATAACGTCTCAATCATATTATTTTGCTCTTCTTTCCATTGTTCGTTGTATGTGAACGCTTCAACCACCGAGTGTAATTTACTGAAAATACACATATTTAAAATGAATATGCATCAGGAGGAAATCAATTCTTTCATAAGCACTATCTCATTTATGTTTGGCATTAGACCGGTTGAAGTTCATATTTACGAGAAATAAAGTATTAAAGAACGCTAAATGACGAATTAATTCAAGTTTATGTATGAACATACACATTGTCATGATGTATTTCAATTTTGTGTCATTAATAAAATAAATTTGGTCTTTTCTTGATAATGACATTGATTAAACAAAGAAAATAACGACATAGTTTGTGTCAAATATGTTTGCACGCACTAACAATTTATGAGTGTAAATATTAATTTATAAACGGTTATGGCTGCAGTTATGGACGATTGGATTGATTCGAAACTAGCATTATCAAATATTTATGGGTCGTAAAGCGTTGATAGCATTTCGATAAATGATATTGCGAATTCTTATTATTAAAATGTCTACATGTATAAGTCTTTCGTGTTATTTGTTTAATGAAATACTTAACAGTTTCTTTATGGTGGAATTGATTGTATCATTTAAAGGCAAATTACTATCTATTGTCATGCACTGCAAAAACAATTTTACAAAAACCAAGAAGGAAGGAACAGTTGTTAAAATTTTAGTACATACGATTTTTAACGCTGCATGTGCGCTTTATTCCACAGAAAACACAAATATTTAAGTAGGCATCTTAGTTTTAACATGTAAGTTGGGATGAGTTTGATCCCTTGTATCCCTTTTACTTAACTATGTTGTTATCTATTGCAAATAAAACCATTCCATTCACAAATATTACACCAGAGGCATAATATGGTGATGTATTCTTGTTAATCACCAGTCAATTTTTAATTAAAAACAAGTGAACTATGAGTTAACAACTATCTATTCTTACTCCATTGTATCGAAAACAATTACCTTATTCAACTTACGATTGCGTTAACTGGAAAGAAGCAGCGGTTACCTCTAAGTCGCCAGGCGGACATTATTTCCATTCCACAATTGCAACCTCTAATGCACCAATCGTCTATACAAACGGACGTTTATATGTGTGTGCTATCTGGAAAATACAAAGAATATGTTTTCTCAACAAAGCGATACAATACATGTTTCTCACAAGCGCTGACGTAAGTGAAAATGTGTCAAAATAATCACTTGAGCGAGAAACATAATTTAAAACTGTCCTTTAAACGTTTTATGTCTAGAAAGTTGAATGCAGGTTATGATTGGTAGGGTATTTGTCATCGCTCCTTTACGTTTTAGGTTTGTTGTAAGTATCGTTTAAACCGTAATATACCATTAGTGCAACACAGCAATTATATTATATCTTCACATGATATAATCACGTTAATTAGAATGAAAGACAAAGGCGATATCATATGGCACAGGTGTCATTTTCAATTTTCTCTTAATTACCTAACTATGAAATTCCATTTGCCAACACTTGACAAAAACAAACAACACTGAATAAAGTTTGGGTCACCGCCTTGAAACGGTCAACACAAAGCATAGCATGGGCGTTAAACCATCGTAAAATGCACGCAACGTAACACTCTGCTGAGAGATATTTATTAAACATTAACGTGTCAATAAACATTAATTCATAGCATCAAAATGGAAATAAAACTGTAATGGTAGAGGAAACGTTTCAATCAAATGACAATTTTATTACTAAATTGTCGTATGCTTACCAGAAGAGCAGAAACTGTCTTAGACATGATTATATAAAACGAGCATCAGCTACAGATCGTCTGTTATTTACAAGGTTTAGAGATATAGGTTAGTAAATTGTAATATTTAGATAATCGTCAAATCGATCTAGCAATTGATGATGCCACATTGTTTCCAATATTACATTCTCTAGTTGTGCTTGCATGTTTATTTATTTATATACCGATTGTTTAAAGCCTTTTTTCTGAGAAGGCACAGTGCTGTTATTAATGCATTAAGACCATGTGCTTTCACAGTTCATGAACATACATGTATCACTTAACTGAACATAAACATGATTTAAGCTGAATATACCAGATAAAAGGCATTCCAAACCTCACGATTATTATCCAAGAATTAGTTACAAAACACACGTGTAATTTAACTTTAACTTTATAGCAAATTACAAGAACTTGTTGAGGCTTCATGAAAGTGTAACCTAAATCACTTAGTGATAACGATTTCAGAATCTTCTTCTTATTGTAAAAAATATGGATAAATCGTTCTTAATGCCATGCAGAAGCAATGATTAAAAAAGCAAAATGTCCGATTACGCAGCGTGTATGTATATTCCTTATTACTAATTGTCCATCAATCAATGGCAGTAATTTATCTAATACTTTTTATATTACTTCTATATACAGGCCGAAAACAAACACAAGTCTTTTTGCTACAGTCGGTAAGTAAGGGTTTATGTAAAGCTATTAATTTCTGCACGTTTAAGAATTAATGTGTCGTAGTTATAGGCATATGAAAGTTACAAAAAATAAAACGCTCGTTGAAGATTTGTTTAAGTCTCTATAACGCTCAAAATCAACGAAACTCTCGTAAAGTATTTTGTAAAATAAAGTTAACAACTAAACAATCAGTGTTCCTTATAGCAATAGCCACAATTGCAGCGCTAGATGTGATATGATTACATAGATTTTGTAAAATACAAAATGCTCGTTTTTATTTATTTGTGACCACAATAAATTCCATGTTAATTTCCTGCGAATATATCTATTCATACGACACATGAACACTAAAATCGTACCATGTTAAAACCATAATAAAAACGAGAATTTTGTATTTACACACATCTATTTTACCAGACCATATCTGGCGTTGAAATTTCGAAAATGGCCATAAGGAACATTGATTTTTGAATGTTTAGCTTTATTTTACGAAATATTGTACGAAATTTTCGTTTATTTTGAGTAGTAATGTTACTTTAAAAGCCATGTCCATTCATGTAATTATATTTTTTGTAGAATAGCTTTATCAATACAATTTTACTAATTTTAAAATACAAAGATAAATTAAATTAAAAAATAACGTAACGTTTACTTGTTTAATAACGTTTTTCTCATTTAATAACGATAACGATTGATATTCCGCTGAGATGTATATCGTGTCAATAAGCAAAAATTGGAATAGAAAGAAGAAACAGAAACATAATATCATGAACAACATTTTACATTATTGCTGAAAACAGAAACTCGTACAGGTTAAAAATATTTAAAAGAATAAAAATAAGCATCGCACTATCGTATAAATGATGATTTAAACGCCAGTAACGCTGTTAACTCGTTTTAGCATTCAGAAATTAACAATTCACAAAATTAAGTATTCACTTTTGAGTATACATTTCTAAAATACGTGATATTATATAACCATTAATACAGTTTATCTGTATATAAACGAAACGAACTGATGATACCCCGTGGTGCGCGTTAATGTAAGGAGAATGCGTTGGATAATCAGCGCTATTTTATACAATTTGCTATCAGCATGAGGAACTTACAGACAGGCGCTGTGTTGTTTGATTAATTATAAACGGGTTTTAATGAACATAAAACGTTGGTACCGGCGTGGACATAACTTCATGTTAATGACTTAGGTAAAACAAATTATCAAGCAAAATATCACTATATATATATTTACATTTGATCAAAGAGTATAATTGTGTGTGTTTTTTTACCAATATCACGTTAATACAATTCTGTTTTACAATATCAGCGCCATACAGTTTCATAATTTGCGCACACTCGCGATATGATTGCAATTGTGTAGTATTTACTATTTTATCGTAGTAGAACTTGTGTTGATAGTGTTAAAAAACGTAAAACCTTATTGGATATACGATTTCTTTGTTGACTTTAGATCCTTTGCCAGAATATTTTCATGATTGATTATTTTCCTTCATATATATTAAGGTTTGCATTTTTTTAAGAATTGGTTGCCTTTAAAGGTTGAATTGTTGAGGACCAATCATATTTCTAAGTAAACAAGTAAGTATCTTAGTTGAGTTACCTAATTTGTGTTTTAGTAGTTGGCTATACATACATACCAGACATTGTTAATGCAAAACATGAAAGTTTGCCATATGCAAATAAATAGCAAGCAAATGCTATTTAAAATAAGGTAAACAAATACCAGTAAAAAACAAAATGAGTTTGTGACATACTTTCCCCCCCCCCCCCCCATATATTTGACCTTTGACATTGAAGGATGACCTTGACCTTAACCTTTCGCCACTCAAAATGTGCAGCTGAATGAGATACACATGCATGCCAAATATCAAATGGCTATCTTCAATATTGAAAAAAAATGGCAAATGAAAATGTTTGACGATTTTGACCCATACATTTGACCTTTGACCTTGAAGGATGACATTGACCTTGACCTTTCACCACTCAAAATGTGCAGCTCTATGAGATACACATGCATGCCAAATATGAAGTGGCTATCTTTAATATTGCAAACGTTATGTCAAATCTTAAAGTTTGACGCAAACCAACAAACCAACAAACAAACCAACAGACAGGGCAATACTATATGTCCCCCAGTATATACTGGGGGGGGGTGGGGGCATAAAAAAAGGTGTTACGTCAAGGCTCATCTTTTCTTTCTCGTTCATAATCAATCACCTTTATTCGTAATCACGACTAAAGAACTTAATAAATATCTGTTGTACTAAGATATCTTCTACTAAATATTGAATTAGAAACAATATATATAATGTATATACGTATTTTTCATTCCATATTTTAATATGCTTTACGCTTCCTTAGTTTTTAAACCCATCTTATGTATTGATTTGTCATTATTATGTTCGTGGTAATAATTTACAAAGCACTTGAAAACCTAGCTTTCTGGACATATTGGCAAGCGTGGAGCACTCTTGGTCAATATTTGACCAGTTATAATCCAGGACAATTGTATAACCATTCGAAATATATTCTGTTTTAACGATTAAGATATTTATGACAATTACATCTACCATTGACTGAGATTATTGTTTTCATTCGCCTGTTACCAACATAACACAAGCATATGGAGATATTATAGCTTTCAGGCTATATCGAACTGTTATGGTACATATAACTTTAGCATACGTTCAGTTTTATTTGACATGTTTAAAAAGTTTGTTAAAAAATCAGACAAATATATATACATACAATATTACATTTAATGTATTACGAAGACAATGTCATATCACAGCTTCGAGAGAACGACATTACCCATATCTTAATTTAAGCGTCAATCATATTATAACGATACTAGCATACCGTTTCATATGAACATGTATTATGGCATGATATTATGCTCAAATACACTATAACACACATACAGTTCCAATGTGCTCTTTAAAAAGTATTAAACACGTTGTTTGCATTGTAGCAAATTCATTTGTGACAAATGTACAAGCACGCTAATTGAATTGCGTCTACAATAATACACATTATTCTATGCTAAAACATAAATACACAAAATGCCAAACAAATAAATGTTTTTGTACGCGTACAAATTTTGATTATCAAAAGTGACTGCAAAAATTAAGGTTTCTTGTCAACGTTGTTGTTGGTGTATTCCCAAAAGCTTTTACCATCCTGAATAATGTATTATATAACGAACATAACGCCTCATTTCTATCAGCATCAGAGTGCGGTTGTTATCTGAAACCCACGCCTCCTCCCTTGTGTGTTCATGTATATACAAGACGTGAAACTTCAGCTGCAATACACGAGACACGATACACCATAATATAGCAGTTTTCCTTTCATTTATGACAATTATAAAAATGCCAAACACGTGACATAACACATAACACCTGTCAACACTAAAAATAGTCAACACAAACAAACACATATGTTTCTGCAGTTGGCACCTTGCTAGACTAAAGGAAAGCATTGGAGTTTTTAGGATAATTCTCCACTCAAACCTGGTAATATGTCCTAGTAGTGCCGATATTCATAGATGGTACATTAAGTACACGAGTGCATAGTGAACGGTTTAACTTTATTCATATATTGTTCACGTGTATAACGTATAAATCAAACTTTTACTGACAACAGTAAGTTTGGCTTACAATAAATTAAATGTAGATAGGCATCTTACGAAACTAAAACGAGCTACTTTGAAAATACGATATGTCATACTTGATACATGAAAACATAAAACAGATCAACGAGCGTTTTTCATCGATGGTTTAAACAACGTAACTTGCTTCGAATAAAAATTATCGATTACATATCGTTTTAAAAACATAACTGGTTAAGCCTCATTTGAAACATCAACATATCAATCAACAATTATATACATTTTGTCGTTTTTTATAATACGCTAGAGGATGTATCCATATATGTGTGTTTTTGCTTGTTTTCCATGCCGCGTTTTGACAAATGCCATTAACCACAGTGGGACTGTTTATTTCATCTGCCATGTTTATACATCCATTAGAAAATGTTTTGAAAGAAGCCAATATGGCGCTTATACAATATTCATGAACACAGTAGAAACAATTAGCTTTTAGAAAATTACATAATGTAATACATATTTCGCAGCTCAATACTTTTAAATATTGGTACTCAATTGTAATTATTATTTTTTTTATTTTAAATTAATAAGAATTAATTTTATGAACTGGTAAATATACAATTTATATAAAGACGCAGTTATTATATATTGGGGATAAATTGTAAAGACGCATTGAAACCGAAATTAAGATAAGTGAATTGTATGCAACATACAAGATGACTTAATAAATATAGCAAAATCTACTTATGCAGTGCACCATCATGCGTTACGCTACAACTTTGATGTGCGAATTCATCTAATCTAATGTTGTTTCTTATTTGATGGACCAGCGTCACTTTGGCGCTAAACTTGAATGATTATTATTCAAATGGTTGCTTTATTTGGTTAATACTGGAATACCGCTTGTTAAAATAATTGTTCAATCATATTGTTCCGATTAAAACTAATACTTTGACATATTGTGCTGTAATTGCTCATATTTATGTGATCATTATTTTAATATTACAGTCTGACATATGCAAATAATACCCATCAGTTGCAAATTATAAAAATAATTGTTATACGTTTTAACTATATCATTCCCGCTGAACTACGTTACAATGAGAGGTGCGCCTGTACGACAACGCGATACGGCGTCATAACTACAACGGTTACAGCGTCTTGACAGTTACAGACATACACACGCGTTTACACAGGTAAGTATTTTGTTTAAACTTACACGTAAAACGGGATATTTATTTTCATTTACAATTATTAATGTTTCTTTACTCGCTACCTAAGATATCGAGACATTTTCTAGCGTGAAATCATGATAAAAAAAGAAGTTCAAGCTCAAAACATAGAAAATCCAATATATTCATTGTTTATGGCTTGCAGTTTCTGTCACGATGGTTATTTTCAATGATATGTATCAAGTTCCATCTTTTACAAACATGTCATGCCCATTTGTATACTATTATTGGTGATTTCTATCCGATTTTGCAAAAAGGTTGTAGCATGTCAACTCCGTGTACATTTTACGGTATCTTCTCTTACGACTAAGACATGTTACGGTGTCTTCTTAACAGCGTAACAGCGCCTTTAGGAAGTCAAATTTATAACCATGGAGATTTCGTTCCACGATAGTAGCATTTTGGACGTGAGTATGGAGGTCGTCATTGATTGCAACAACAACAATTACTAATTACCTCATTTACTGTAAAGAATTTAACAAGAATGTAGAAAATATTTCACATATCGAAAGTGGGGAATTCACTAACATATTAAGGTCATTTAAAAGCAAGACTTTATTTGGGTAATACGTATTTGTATTTCTGTATGGCGTTTTTTAATCAATCAGTAATACAATTTTTTTTAAGATTTGGTACATTTATTGTAGATAAAATACTAGTAAATATATTTAATTAAAGACTGAATTAATCTTAGAATCGCAAATTCATTAAAATATGTTTATGTGTTTTTTTAAATAAATCAGTTCTACAATATTTTACTAGACTTTGAACATTTGTTAATGGCATTAATCTAAATTAAAGATCTTCTATTTATTAAGTCTTTAAATCAACATGTATTATTTCTATTTTTTGTAATAAATGCACCAAATATTAAAAAAAATTAGTATCGATTTATTTAAATCGTAAATTTACTTTCAATAAAGTTACATTTTAAATTCAATCTACATTTTTGGTACCTAAAATTATTATTTTTTAAAAGTTCAGTGGTAGCTCATTCATACCCCTAAATTCTTTACTGTAGGCATTGCATAAATTAATCAATTAAAAATTAATCAGCAGTTTGCAAATATATGCCCCTGATGTAAGACAATAATAGGTGGCATTAACACCTCATTGCAGGTTTACCTCTATAAAATTCCATTTTACCGAACCCTCCACAACATTTACTATATAAATACAACTTACCGAACTTGTTATTTACCGAAACCACAAGTACCCGTCGATACTATTCCGTAACCTTAAACAGGTTGTAGTAAATTCACTGTAACACTCTCTGTAAGACGCCGTAACATTTTAATTCATCAAAATGTATTTCGTTACACTTGCATGCAGTTAATTTTGCGACAAATCTTAATAAGATTGATTAAATATTCGTTCTTGCTTACGTTTGTTAGCATTTTCTTCCGTTTAATGTCAGACTTTGAATTATATTCCAATTATTTGTTGAGTTGTCTATACAGGTCTGTAAAACTTCCATTGTATCGAAAACATAGGAATAAATTACATGGCAAGCTGTGAAAGAGGAACACAATATCCGTATTTAAATAAACATTGGCTTACACATACAAAAACTATTCAAAATTACCGTTATTATCATTTATTTTAACAACGTCCCGTATCGTCAACAAAGTGTGGAAAGACGCCGTAACCGTTGTATGTATGACGCCGTATCGCGTTGTCGTACAGACGCACCTCTCAGTGTACCGTACTTCAGCTGGAGTGATATAAGATCTGTTTTAACAAGCAAAGGTATTTATACCCCTTGATATAGACCTATATATAAATTGTTTCACTTAACTTAATTTAATTATGTGACAAGATAACAATTGAGCCATGTCATTGGCAATAAAATATGTCTGAATGTAATTGTATAAATTTGGTCACAATATGATCGATTGTTTACCTGGCTTATATCTTAACAATAAATTATATAGGCTAATACACATTGCTGATAACGCATGTTGTAAAGATATCGAAAGGAAACATGCCATATATTTCATTAGTTACGTACTTATTTCTCAGTATTGGTTCAACAGAATTAAAAGTTGTATTCATAAGTGTGTCATTATGTAAGGACATCAATATAGCGTTAAAACTCACAATCAAATAATATTTGAGCAAAATACAATTGGTGCAGAATCTCGTCCGAGCTGTTAAAATATATTCAGACATGGGCCTTGAAATAAACACGTACCCACCCAAATCCGCTTATATTGGATCAATTCTGCATCTAGTGGGTTAACACGTCAAATAATGTCGTTGAACGACCGACAGACTTTGGTCGTAAAAGCTCACTGCGAGCACGTTGACAGTCCCATTTGATAGTTTGCAACACCGAAATAAGATCGTCCAAGCTTCACAGTAAATATAGGCGTGCTGTGAGCGTTTGATAATCAGTCCGGTCTCCTTAATATAGAGTATATATATATATAGCTCACGAGGGTTAAAGTTGATATGAACAAATCTCAAACAACATTTCAAAATTCATTGACTTTTCATATTTTATAAAATGTTTGTTTTTATTGTGTGCAATATCTCTACTTTTCCAAAACCATGGGTCGAATGGATTAGTATGATTCATGTAAAAATTAACAGCGAAAGTCTAAAACTGCATCCTCAAGGGCCCGATGTTTACATTTAAATTAGGATCTTAGAGCCACGTGACATCCTCGAAATAACAGACAACTGCTGTTCTATTGTAAAACAATTATTGTAAAATGCGAAGCTTGTGAATTCCGACTGCGGCTAATTCATCCCAATACAATCTGTACCATGTTAATGTATTTTGAAGGACATGTGTTTGAAACAAACTTCCAATATTAGCAACCATTGGTTAAATCCCACCATGATTTCGCTAAATTGAGCATGTATGGTGTTTCCTTGTAGAGGTTCAAATATGTTTTTACTTCTTCGACCACGTCTGTGATAGGGCTCAATAATCTTGGCAGGGAAAGAATATGCATTTGATCGGTCCGAAATATTTAATCTAAGTTGAGTACACGTCTGAGAAATCCAAGCAAAGGCACTTAATGGATTTTTTTTCAACAAATCTCAGATTCAAAAACTTACCTCTATACGCAACATATTTTGCGTTGCGAGAATAAAATTGCCATGTCCATTTTTGTTTTTTTGGTTTCCGTTACTATCAGGCATTATGTATATCCAGTGTGTGTGTGTCGTCGTGTCTAGTTAAAAGTGTTTAAAAACGTTGTAAATACAATTATTATTTTGTGGACTTTATTTAACAGAAACAGATACATTGGCGTAAGCAAATGCACAGTGTTGATAGCACAGATATTAATGGAGAAGAGAACGAGGATAAAACATGGAAGAATTGATGGATATTCCTCAGCTAAACAGATTGGTTTTACCTTCTTAGAATGATGAACAAAATGGTGAACGTTGTGGTAACGGTGGGTCCGGGCGGTTTCACAAAGAAGACTCGAGTAAACAGGAATTTCAGCGAAATTCAGGATCTCGAAGCTTTTAGGGAAGAGGTGAAAGACATTAATAAATACTGTTAGGAGCTGGAGTCAAAGGTAAAACAGCTTGACAAAATTGTGACGGATCAGCATAATGCTACAAAGGTACTCCGTTATCGATCTATTCACATAATATCAAGAAGAGTGATGGGCAATTTCATTTTTTATGGCATTGCCGAACGAATAAGTGGGAAGTATGATGTTCAAAATCGTATTTACCGCTTCTTAGAAATTGAGCTTGGGATAGACAATTAAACCATACACATAGAGAGAGCACATGGGATAGGAAAGCCGTCAGCAGAAACGAAAAGGGTGTTCTAGATCAAAAGAGACCTATTGTGGTGAGTTTTCGAGATTATTACATCAATAAGTGGATCATGAAAAAGCATATCTACTAAAAACACTCGATTTGGCCTGAATAGGCTGTATCCACGTGAGATATCTATAGCAATGTCAATACTTTACAAATTGCAAGAGGCGTACTTTGCACGGGCAAATAAGAGTAAGGTCCAAATCAGGTATCATGCCAAACTATTCATTGACGGGAAATGTGTACAGGATGCAATTCCTGACTGGTATGACGTGCTGAGCACAGACAGAATGAATGAAAGTTATAAGACAATAACTGGTGTACATGTATTCCAATCACATATGTGGTAGAGACCGGTTCGACTTGCCCGTTGTGACCCAGAATGCAGTGGCTGCCGGGAAGAAGTCTTGAGTTCCGGTCCTGGTTGTCCTTGTGTAAACCATGTTAATGATCTTTTTTTTGGAAAGCCAAGATAATCCTGGGTGATTCTCAGTGCAAGTGACCCCATACAGCGACGAAGGGTAAGTACAGACCTTGTTGTATTGTCGAGTGAAAATTTTTACTGGAGAACATTATATGCAATCACACAAGTCTATTATCTACACAAATTAGACAAGGATTGATAGTGAAGTTAGCAATGTGTTCATTAAAACGAAAGTGAAAGTGTATGCTCAGAACCTCAATTTACTCATCTCCAAGAAAACAACTACAGGTCGCCGCCATAGGGAAATACAAGAGAACAAATGACCCAAGATAGTTAAAACATTAGCGAAAAACTGTCCAACATGCAAACAACTAAGATGTCGATAATAAGTCCTGGAATTCAGTTGTGGTTGAAAATATTAAGTTTCCCTCAATGGGATCACCGATACGTGAAACAACCACAGGTAAATCTCCAAAAGTGAAAGTCACAACACAAACAACGCCAAGGGCTAAAATAGAAAAGCTGGAATAAACGATCATGGGGATATAAAGAATTGAGTAGCGCGATCCCAAAAAAAGTGTGTTTACCGAGCGAATTGACTGAGAAAACTGATCTGCCGACCGATAGAAGAATTGATCCCAACAACCAGCAAAAGTAAACTCGGGAGTAGGACAGCGATAAGGTCACAGGAGCAATTCAAATTTGCATGAACAATTTACAAGGATTAATAGGAAAGCAATATAATAAACTGGACAGTGAGTAATTAAAAACATTATGCAATGGCCTAATAACAATTGTAATTATAATGTAGAAAACTGTGATGTTTTGTGTCACGTAGAAAATTTGATTTAAAAAGTTAACAAAAATAAGAAATAGAGGGGCATGATTTATGTAAGAAAAACGCTTAATAAATATGTTCATTTTGTTAAGAATTTAAGTGATTGTGTTATTTGGATACAAATGGATAAAATTGTAGTTACAAATGGAAAAAAGTATTATTATGTGTGGCTTACAACATTCCATATGGTAGAAGTTGGGAGTGTCTGGTTTTGATATGCTTTTGTTCACATAAACATGATGAGTATCATTTTGTAATTGAATTACAGAAATAAGAAAGTTTAACATTGATAACTTCTATTGGAAAAAGCCAAATTTGTTTAAGTTTGTTGTAATAATACAATCCAAAATGTTCTAAACAATACCAATCTTGCACTATATATGAACAAAGCTTTTAAACTTAGAAACTTAATTTATGATTATTATGAATATCCTAAGACCATTAGAACACAATCGTACATAACCATTTTATGTAGATTTATCATGATAACAAGGATAGACCTTTCGCTTATTTTGTGTTTGTATATGAAAATGGTATCTATTTTTTATACAATTTACTAGTCACTTGACTACTCGTTTGTTATATACATAACATGTATATGCTGAATACTCATGTACAACTGTCTATGGTATAAACAATAAACTGTGAAACTGTTATTTTACCAAACCGAAACAGTGGTTTTTGTTGTTAAGTTTTTGTTCTAGTACGTTCAAAACGGACATTTGATTTTTAAATTATTGCAGCAATTTTAGCATAGCTTTTCTTTATTTACATAATGATTTTTGGTAGGAACAATAGTAAACAAGACCATTTCCTTTGCCAACATTTATAGTGTTTTATTTGTTTATAGCAACAATTTACATGTTCCGAGTGCTGTAAAGGAATTAGGTCTGCATGTTGTAATAAGTCAACAATGCTACTATAGCGTGTTCTTCGTCGGATCGCACGCGACTCACACAGCCAAAGGTAAATTATCAAGATCGCTTATAGAGGTCACATGTCAAAAGTGATCGAAATGCAGCTTACCAATACTACAATTGTTTTACTAGAATAATTCTGTATAATCGATCAGTATAGCGACTTTGTGTCTTTGTGTTAAACTTCAAGGTTGCAAACATGGCAAAAGTGTAAAGCTTAAGATTTTAAACATGTTTACAGGAATTGTGTAATACATTGTTTATACACCAAATGGACGAGGGCCGTATATTAAGTAGAGCTTAAATTATATTTAGTGGTCAGAAATAAATTGGAACTGATTGAAAAACTGATCCAGATTTGCCCTCTTTTTTGTAGCTGTATACATTTCATACAATTTTAAACAATGACATATCAAAATGAAGACCTGAGTACTTATTTAATATAGAAGGCATCAATGCGTGTACGATTCATTTTTCCCAAATATATTATTTCAGGGAGGCAAAGCATTTAAACATAAACAATGCACACTACACAAACCTATTTTCTATGATATTTAGTGCTAGACACAGGTAATTCGACTTGGTTCAGATGTTAGTTTTGTTCTAATCCGTGTATTCGGAACACATTTTTACAAGTTAACATTTCTGAAAAATGTTCACCAACTAAAAATATGTTCTTTCGATCTTGCTATTCTTGACCTTATCAGCGAAAGCGTTTTCTCTCAATCCAAAGCGAATTTTAAATACTCATTCGCCTTGGTAGCCGCACAGGTTTTGTGGTACATATCGTTTCCCTTGCAACTGAGGCATCGAGTGTGCTTCGTATTTTGGATCAATATATGATATAAACATGAATCTACTTAATTTATATACATACACAATAGACAATCATCAAATGTCTGATATTTAGAATAATCAGTTACAACAATCAAACACAAAAAATGGTTTCAGTCAAAGCTAATCTTTTTTGTATCCTTTACAGCTCACATATATCATCAACGGTTATAAATTGACTGAACATATAATTGGTGCAATAAATGGGGCAACAAGGTTTGTCCCTTGAGAAAAGTATATTTTTCAAATAGTAAGCGGAATACGTAATAATTTCTTTTTTTAAATGACGCAAACAATACTATATTAAGACAGCCATATAACTTAAAAAACCTCAACATTTGACATAAACAACATTTCGTTTAAGTGCTTTACAGCTATACTTAAGCCCGTCTTTTGTCTGAAAAGAAACAATAACTTCTCCAAAATATTCTCACTAATCTTTCTTAAAATAACACAGATTTCAAAAACATTATTGCACAAAAGAACTCAAATATGTATGTAACCGTTTGATCTGAGTAAAGAAAGGACAATAAATCAAGCAGCATTTACTACAAATCGGTTGCGATAAAGTTTAAAAACATAACATCATGAACATAATTAGGAAAACGAAAGGCTTTCATGGCCATAATTTGTGGTTTAACGATCGTTAGATTTATTTCGTAGAATCTGTTTAATAACAATAAAGAGGAATCTGTATCGCGCCGGCAGTTAAGCATATCCCCCAGCGTCCTTAGAGTAAACTTAAATTATGGAATCAAAGCAATTCACCCAGTTACGCAATTGCATACATGAAACATTAGCAGGTCGTAAAACACTCGATTTCAACTTCTTAGCTTATTGAGTTATTTTTTTCTTTCGTGAAAGAATATATTTTGCTTGTGGGAAATAACAGGGTAAATTTCTAAGATGCTAGAACGCTAGATTGATTCTGCACTATGAAAACATCAACAGAGGTTAAAATAGTTCTCAATACAATCTATTTCTACAGATAATTTAGACATTTGCTTAAATGTGGGCCAATTAATCGTGCATACATTTTAAAAATGGGTGTTGTTCGTGAAATGTTTTGTTTGAGCACACTATTTTTCTGAGCATCATTTTTGTGTAGTGTGACTAAAATGAAACTTTTTATAGAAAAAAGTATAGTTTCATTGAGATTTATTTCCGACACGGTTGTTTCACTGCGGGGAATCACGTGATCACAAAAGTACATCGTACGCACAAAATGGCGGAAAAAGCTCTCGCTTAATGACGAAAATCCAGGTATTCTCATATTTTATAATATCTAAATTAATGATAACTATGCGCAAAGTACCCGCTTAGTCCCCTTATGTACTCTGGTAATTGTCGTTTTTCTTAGATTTCTGTAGTTTTCTCAAACATTCAGACACAATAAACAATGAAAATTGTACATCGTCTGAACATACTTTATTTTAGACGCGTTTGCTATTCGAGATGACAAACATGCTTAGAATATTTTGTACAAGGTTTTCCACGTTGTTTAAGCTTTTTTTAGATCTGTGGCGAGGGATTTGGAAAATAGTACATCGTCTAAACGTTTTTTGTTTGAGTACATCGTCTGAACGGTTTTGAGTACATCATCTGAACTGCTTCTGTTTTTACTTTTAATGCGATGTTTATAATAATAAAATTGTAATAACATCTGTGATCAGCCAATTACTTTATTTATAACGCTAGTATTCTTTTAATTTTACTACAAAAATCAATAGGCAAATAAATCCTTTATGTCCATCCGTGAATGTGTGACCCTGTCTCTCAACGTTTTTATTTCGACTAATGAGTTTGATCTTGTAGCCATAACAGAAACCTGGCTTGGCATATCGACAGATAAAACCTGCTTAACCGAGCTCTTATCTGAAGGCTACCAAATAAAACATGTACCACGTCCCAGTGGTTGCCGTGGGGGCGGAGTTGCTCTAATACGTAAGACTAGCATTGAAATAAAAGTCTTGACTTCAACTAATGAAAAACAATTCATTACCTTTGAACACATGGACTGTAGTGTACAGATTAAAGACTACTCTCTACCATTGGCTGTAATCTACAGACCACCTCCATCAAACGACAATGGCTTGAAATCAAGTACTTTCTTAGAGGAAGAATGGTCCCAGTTTTTATCAAAATATGCAACAACAGATAGCACATCATTTTGACCGGCGATCTGAATTTCCACCTTGACGATCCGTCTGATTAAGATACCCTAAAATTCAATAACATACTCCATTCTTTTGGTATGATGCAGCATGTAAAAGAGCCAACACACATACGAGGACACACTATGGACGTTGTGATCACCAGGGACACTGTGGATACGGTATCCAACGTAGTTGTTACCGATCCTTGACTTTCAGTCGGCACAGGAAACATTTCAAAAGACCATTATGCCGTCATCTTTAATGCAAGAGCATAAAAACCAGCTCCGGTAAGAAAAACTGTAACCTTTCGGATACTACGAGATATCAATATTGAAACATTTAAACAGGATATCACTGAGTCAGAAATACAATTTGAAAATATACATGACCCTGAAACCCTTGTCCAAACTTATGATACTAAACTTTCATCTTTGGTAGACAAACATGTTCCACTAAGAACAAAATCTATAACCCTGCGACCGACTTGCCCGTGGTACACAGATGAGCTTCATGACGCTAAACATATCAAACTAAATTTGGAAAGAAAATGGCGAAAATCGAGACTCACTATTGATCATGAAATTTATAGAAACCACTGCGCCATAATGAACAAAATGTTGAAAAAAGCACGCGTAGATTTTTATTCAGATAAAGTAACATCCTGTGGCCGTGATCAAAAGAGCATGCACAAAATCACAAAACACTTACTAGATGGCCCATCTGAAATAGCTCTCCCTTCTGGCAAAACATCCGATGAGTAAGCACAAGATTTCAATATTTTTTTCATAAATAAAGTTGAAGGTATCAAAAAAGATATCTCTGAACATGCCCTATCTCAAGCAAATTCAAAACAGAGTAATGATAATAACCCAACAGCACAAACATGCAGTTTGACACATTTCCGTCCGACAACTGAGGAAGAAGTTGAAAAATCATTATGCAATCCCCAAATAAATCTTGCCAGCTTGACCCTATTCCAATTTGGCTCCTGAAAGAATGCAAAACTGAACTTCTACCAATACTGACAAAAATCATCAATCTTTCGATGGAAACAGCAAGTGTGCCAAGATCCTTTAAAACATCACGTATAAGACCTTTATTAAAAAAGCCCACCTTAGATAAAGAAACACTACAAAACTATCGCCCGGTTTCGAATTTTCCATATATTTCAAAATTATTGGAGAAAGTTGTCAGCAAAAGAATAGATGAACATTTGACAGAAAACAATTTAAATGAAGAAAACCAGTCTGCATACAGGAAGTTTCACTCAACAGAAACAGCTTTATTTAAAGTTCAAAACGATGTCCTACAATCATTAGATAAGAAAAAGGTCACTGTCTTTGTTATGCTGGATCTCTCTGCCGCTTTCGACAACATCGACCACATAACCCTTTTAAACCGCCTCGAACAACAGTTTGGCTTTGCTGAAAAACCACTACAGTTGGTTGCTTCCTACCTATCTGACCGCTTCCAAACGGTGAGAATTGACGGCAAGGTATCAGAACCAGTGCTGCTGAACTTCAGCGTACCCCAGGGATCTGTGTTAGGCCCAAACTTTTATACCATGTAAACTAAACCTGTTGAGAAACTTTGCAAAAAACATGGACTCGGGCATCACTTCTACGCCGATGACTCGCAGCTCTACCTTTCCTTTGAACCCACCGATGGAGCAGCCCAAGACGAAACACTAAATCGAGTTGAAAAGTGCCTCCACGATATCATCTCGTGGATGAATACAAATATGCTCAAACTTTACACCGACAAAACCGATGTCATATTATTTTCAAGTCAAAACAACGCCAAGTACGTAGATGGGTTAACTATTAAAGTAGGGGACTCGACAATTAAACCATCGCAATACGTTCGAAATCTCGGTGCTTGGTTTAATTCAAGAATGAACATGGAACACCATATTGATGCTATAAGTAGATCATGTTTCGGTCAGATTAGACAAATAGGTCACATCAGGCAATATCTTACACCAAATGGCACAAAATCCTTGGTCAATTCACTTGTCGAGTCTCGGCTAGACTATTGCAATGCACTGCTGTATGGAACACAAACATCAGCTATCAAGAAACTACAAAATGTTCAAAACACTGCGGCGCGTGTTATCACAAGAACATCCCGCTATAGTCACATAACAGCGATCCTAAAAGAATTACACTGGCTCCCAGTAGAAAAAAGAAACCACTTCAAAATACTTACCAATGTGTTCAAAGCCGTAAATGGACAATCGCATGTATATCTGAAAAACCTACTTAACGTCTACGAACCAAGGCGAAACTTAAGATCAAAGAACGAAGCGACTTCATTAGTGATTCCAACAAAGATTAAATCCGTATCCTTGTCTCTGTCTCTGTTTTGTCTCTGGTTTGTCTTGCCGATCTTTCAAATCTATGGTTACTGTGCATGTTTTTTGTTGTTTTACGTAGTATTTATTGTTTAAGTTTTAGATTTTATTGTTTTATTAATTGTCTTATAGCTATACACATAGGGTAGTTTTATAGTGTCTTGTTGATCTTTCTAATCTAGGGTTACTGTGCATGTTTTTACGTAGTACTTAGAGTATAATAGAGTAGTTTTATAGTATAATTGAGTAGTTTTGATCGATTTCTTTTGAAACAGTGTTGCAAAATGTATTTTTTTTTAAGTGTTCTTATGTAAAGCGCCTTTGAACCTGCTCTCTTGCATGAAAAGGGCGCTATATAAATCCGGCATAATAATAATAATGTTCTCTCTACATATCGAAGGGCAAATATATTAAGCCCTCAATATGAAGTGGACAAATAACACTGGATTGCTTTTGATTGTTTCATATTGAGAAATAGACAACAGTGAACGGAATGAAAGAAGCTTCAGTAAGGGCAATTTTATAACTGCACTACCATGACCACGAATATTTGTGCTTAGGTACAGCTGACTTGGTTTGGAAACGTCACCGGGCACGAATCTCTGTGCAAGACTTTAACCAGGGCACGTTATAAGGAGGTCGTCAGAAGAAAAGCTGGATGGATAATGTAAGAGTGGACATCCCTTTCTATGGATGATTACTCTAAGCAGCACACAACAGACCTGACTGGAGAAGGATTTCTGTATTGTTGCCCCTCATTCCCCCAAACAGCCGAACCGGTCAAGGGATTGATGAGAAAATTATCACCGTGATATGAATTTAATACATCTTGTGAATGACTGTGATAAAGAATTTATTTAATCAACATTCATATATTTGAATTTGTGAAAATGCCAATCTATGTACTGTATATAAGCATAATCTTTACCTCTCTGACTATGACATAACCCATACAAAGCACTGGAATTTTAGTTTAGTGCAAATAAAAATTACATTTGTTACATAAAACATAAAACGTTAAGTTTCTTATTTTTAGCTCACCTGAGCACAAGGTGCTCATGGTGTGCTTTTAGCTTCACCATTTGTCCTTAATGCGTCGTCAACATTTTTCCTTGGTAGCACTCTATAGGTAACATTTATTGCTTGATTGTCATGAAACTTGGTAAGAAAAGTTGTCCCAGTGATATCTTTGTCGTGTTCGAAACTTGGCCACACCAGGTCAAAACCTAGGTCACTTGGTCAAAATAAAGAAAAATAGTGTTAACACTAGAATTCACATTTATCGTTCAATCTTCTTGAAACATGGTCACAACGTATGTCTTAATGATATATCAGCTTTCTTTGAAAATGGTTCAGGTTCGTTGAAAAAGATGGCCGCCAGGGGGGGCATATTTGCTCACATGGCTATAGTAAAACATTTTTTACACTCTAGAAGTCACATTTATACTTCAATCTTCATGAAACTTGGTCCGAACATTTGTTGTTATGATACATCGGCTTAATTCGCAAATTGTTACGGTCCGTTGACAAACATTGACACTAGGAAGCGGGGCAGTTTACCGTGTATGGCTATAGCAAAACCTTGTTAACACTATCGTTTATAAATAAATATATTGCTGCACTGATGTTGTCTATTGGAACTTATATCTGACAATGAAGAAAATACACAAAACACTAGTTGTAATGCACCACATGCTGAAGTGTACAAATGCATAATTTCAACATTGCGCTAGGCTATCAACAGCAGTATATTCTGATAGGAAGACATTCATGTACCGGGTATAATAGATATAAAATAGATAATAAATATAAAAGTCCTCAAAATGCTTTAATCCAGTAGATTTCTCTTGAAGCATTATAACTTTTGTAAAGTGTATTTGCTGTTTTTTGCTAATGTATTATATCTGCCCCCCCCCCAATCAAATTGGGCACATGTCCGGTAGGAAGTTATTTTATCAGTTATTTAGCTTCAATAAAAATATTTTACTTCCTGCGTGTGGCAACTTCTGATCCCAGTCAAGATCAAATAACACAAACATGTATTCGAGGGCCTCAATATGATGTTGCATATAAAATATAACACTAGGTCACAATGACTTCTTTATTAACATTAAACGTTATTTCATGACATAACATTAACATAATTTGTATTTGGCATAAAATAGTACAAAACATTCTTAAAGCATTCGGAAAGTCTATAACAATTTATAAAATTAGTATTAAAAGGAGGTGGTAGAATCTGATAAGAGTTAATATTTGAGATGTAGATATACAACTATTTCATATCTTAGATGCATTAGTACAAACTATTTTACGAATATGTATCTCGTTAAATTGTCTGCTTGTGTTGTAGTATTCTCATAGCTTTGAGATTCACACGATATCGATTCCACTTAACAGTTCGCTTTTCGTTTTGACTGATCCATTGTTAATGTTTAGATGAAAATCTGATTCAGTAGCGCCATGAATGCCACGGCATATTTTTCACAAGATGGCTGCTGCTCAAAAAGAGCCCTTGCAGAAATGCTTTTCTTTGCTCGCTTTTTGGGAGGAGATACTTTATACAATGGTAAACGAAATGATGACTTAATGGGCGTTAGCAAAGGTGTAATTTGTTGCAGATAAACTCCAGTGTGACATGCAGTTGACGAAATGCATTTTGGTGTAACTAATCGTATTGTTTGCGATGTTTTCAAGCGCTTTCTCTTCAAGCGATGAAGAGATAGACTTCACTTTTGGCGCATTCTGAAATAACAAAACAGCTATATATAACAGACATCTAATTATACCAATTTATTTTATGACATCAATATTTTATCTTCACAAAAATAATTATATATCGATTACCACATATATGTAATTCAGACTAACATTTACATTTTATATTATATACTACATATATTATTGAAGTTGGCAAAATCACCGCAAGCTCAGAGCTGCCACTGTTGCGAGCCAAGCATTATATTTTTAATAAGTTCTCACATGCGCCAAGTATGTAAAAAGAAATGTCACATGCGCCAAGTATGTAAATAGAAATGTTATGTTCAGTTTAGTTTTACTGCAAATTACTTTTGGTCTTTTTAAATATAAATATGTGAAAAGCCAAGGACCTTTCGTCCAAATGACATACCTCATATTACATTATTTTCATGCTTTTATATATATAAATAACAACCTTTTTCGAGCGTGACTTGTATTTAATTTAATTAATTTAATTTAATACAATTAAACACTATATAAACATGTAAAAATAGCACAGGATTTTGTGTTTTCTGATCATAGAACGGAACGTCATTTGGACGAAAAATCGCTTGGCTGATCACAGATGTTTTTACAATTTTATTATGATAAACATTGCATTAAAAGTAAAAGCAGAAGCAGTTCAGATGGTGTACTCAAAACCGTTCAGACGATGTACTCAAACAAAAAACGTTCAGACGATGTACTATTTTCCAAATTACTCGCCACAGATCTAAACAAGCTTAAACAACGTGGAAAAACCTTGTACGAAATATGCTAAGCATGTTAGAAAGCAAAAACTGTTGTATTTATTTGTTTGTTTGTCATCTTGAATAGCAAACGCGTCAAAATAAAGTATGTTCAGACGATGTACAATTTTCATTTTTTATTGTGTCTGAATGTTTGAGAAAACTACAGAAATCTAAAAAAACGACAATTACCAGAGTACATAAGGAGATTAAGCGGGTACTCTGCGCATAGTAATCATTAATTTAGATATTATAAAATATGAGAATAACTTGATTTTCGTCATTAAGCGTGTTATGTATAATGATCACGTCAGTCATGATAAACCCCGCCTACCATGTTGTATTGCTGCATGCCTATCGCTGTATATGTGTAGTATTAAACTAGCCATCAAACAGACCGGTGTTCTCGCGTTGTCTTAAACCCACATACACAACAATTGGCGACGAGGATTAAGCAGAGTTTTTATTTCGGGAATTTTATCCTTTCTTTCAAAATGAAGTATTGTGCATAAAATTCTGGATATAACATCTGTGATAATCATGGCAACAGCGTTAATAGGAATCATTAATCCGTTTGAGAGTAACACGGAAACGTGGACTTCTTATCAAAAACGCCTGGAGCAATATTTTATTGTGAACGATATTGCAGTTGAAAAGAGAGTGGCTGGATTACTTACCATCCTAGGGGAAAGGACATATTGTCTTCTCAGGAGTTTAACGTCGCCGGCAAAGCCGTCGGAGAAGACGTACAAGTAACTGTGTGATTTGCTTAGCACTCACCTTAGTCCAAAGCCGCTGATCATTGCCGAACGTTTTCGATTTCATAAACGAAATCAGGCGACGGGGGAATGTATCAAGGACTATGTAGCGACATTAAGGAAGTTGGCGGAATTTTGTAACTTTGGCAACAACCTTAACGACACATTAAGGGACAGATTCGTTTGCGGTCTTCGTGAGGAAACAACACAACGGAAGTTGCTTTCAACAGTTGACCTTACATTCGCTAAAGCAATAGAAATTGCAACTGCTATGGAAACAGCGACCAAGGACGCCGCAGAACTTAAGTCGTCGGCAGCTACCGGAAGTGTACACCGGATTGCTAACCGTAAACACACAAAGACAAGACTACCGCCTAAAAGGGAAACGGTGCAAGTTACTTCTAAACCGAACTGTATTCACTGTGGGAAGAACAACCATGTGTCACAAAAATGTCGCTTGAAAAATGCCGTATGTCACTTCTGCAAGACAAAAGGACACATTCAGAAAATATGTCCCAAAATGAAACACGTCAATGCAATGAACACCACAGATAATAACAATGTTTTGATTATTAATTCTGTGAACCGTGGAGACAACAAAATAACAGTGTCACCTGAAATTGACGGACATATATTCAGAATGGAAGTTGACACAGGATCGGCGGTGACATTAATGTCGGAAATTGATTTCCGAAAACGGTTCGGAAATGTACCACTAGATCCCGCGAAATCAGAACTTAAGACGTACTCCGGGGAAATCAATAAACAAGTAGGTACCAAGGTTGTAACAGTAAAGTACAATGGACAATCAACACAATCACGGCTTTGTGTGATTCAAGGCACTGGTCCTATGTTGTTCGGGAGAGACTGGCTAACGGCTATCAAGTTAGACTGGCAACGCATTGTTCCCGTAAACGTGATCGAAAGAGATATTGTTAAAGACAGACTAAACACGATTTTGAAAAACAATGCAATTGTTTTCGATGAAGGTATCGGAAAAGTGAAGGACATAAAAGCCAGGTTAACATTGAAAGAAGACGCGTCACCCAGATTCTTGAAAGCAAGGACAGTTCCGTACTCTATGAAACCGAAAATAGAGCGTGAACTCGACAGCCTTGAACGGCAAGGTATTATTTCGAAGGTAAATACCAGCAGATGGGCAACGCAAATCGTTCCATTATTGAAAAGCAACGGACAGGATGTTCGAATTTGTGGAGACTTTAAAGTGACAGTCAACCAAGCACTTGAAATTGACAAATACCCCCTACCAAGGATCGAGGACATCTTCGCGAATCTGTCACACGGACAGAAATACTCGAAACTGGATCTTCGCCAGGCGTATCTCAAACTTGAGGTCGACGACGACAGCAAGGAATTGTTGACCATTAACACTCATCAAGGGCTGTATCGGTACAACAGATGTGCGTACGGAATATCGTCACTTCACGCACAATTGACCAGATACTTCAAGGAATACCTGGAGTGCAATGCATTCTTGATGACATGGTCGTGACAGGGGACAGTGATCAGTCTCATTTGGATAACCTCGAGAAAGTGCTTTGTCGTTTGAACGAGTTTGGTTTAAAACTAAACAAAGACAAATGTGTGTTCTTTGAGGATAGAGTTACGTATTGTGGACACGAGATCGACAAAGATGGATTATGGAAGTGTACTGATAAGGTGCAGGCTGTGATTGGCACACCCACACCTAAAGATGTTACTTCTTTAAGGGGTATCTCGGTGTTCTCAATTACTACCACAGGTTTCAGCCGAATCTCGCGACTGTCATTTAACCACTAAACGCGATGCTTGAAAAAAATCGTAAGTTTATTTGGTCAAAAGAATGTGAGATCGCGTTCCAAAATTCAAAAAAGCTGATCACTTCTGAGCCCGTGCTTACGCATTATAACACAGATCTACCTGTTAGACTGGCGACGGATGCCTCTCCGGTAGGAATATCGGGAATACTGTCTCATGTCATGACAGACGGTTCTGAAAAACCTATTGCTTTCGCGTCAAGGTCATTAAGCAATACCGAGCAAAGATACGCGCAGATTCATAGAGAAGCGTTGGCTATATTCTGGGCAGTAAAGAAATTCTACCCATACCTGTATGGTCGGAAATTTTGCCTAGTAACGGACTCTTAGCCGCTGTTATCAATCTTCAGTCCAAGCAAAAGCATACCCGCAACAACTGCTGCGCGCGTACAAAGATATGCTTTACCTATCCGGTTTTGATTACGACATAGAGTACAAATGAACAAAACGGCATACAAATGTTGATGGGTTGTCCAGATTACCCGCGCCGAATCATAATCATAACTCTGATGATGTAGAAGAAATATTCTACACTTCACAATTCGAGCAACTCCCTGTAACAAGTTCGCAAATTAGCAGCGAAACGCAGCGCGAGCCAGTTATGTCACGCGTCTTAGAATACGTCAAAAAGGGCTGGGCTTCAAACGCTAATGACCCAGTACTCAAAATCTATTATTTCCGCCGAAACGAGATAACACTTCATCGTGGGTGTCTGATGTGGGAAAATAGGGTTATCATTCCCATTAAACTAAGAACGCGTGTGCTCGATCTGTTACATGCTAGCCATCCGGGAATTGTAAAGATGAAAGGACTAGCTCGGAGCTTTGTCTGGTGGCCGGGGTTTGTTGCCGACATTGAAAGTCTGGTCAAACGTTGTAATGGTTGCGCAATGCACCAGAAGTTACCAGCGCATGTCCAATTACATCCGTGGGAATGGCCAAGCTCTAGCTGGGAGCGGATACACGTTGATTTCACAGGCCCGTTTCTAGGACGAATGTTCTTAGTCATGGTTGATGCTCACTCTAAGTGGCCTGAGGTCATTGAAATGAATACAACGAACACAGAAAGAACAATTCAAGTCATGCTAACCGTATTTGCAAGATATGGGTTACCGAAACAATTGTTTCTGACAATGGAAGTACGTTCACATCTGAAAGCTTCCAACTTTTCATGAACAGAAACGGAATTCTCCATATAAAGACTGCGGTCGCTAAGCAATCCACAAATGGTCTTGTGGAGCGCTTCAATGCTTCTTTCAAATCTAGCATTCGCGCAATGAACAGCGAAACGGATGACCATAACCAGAAACTGAATTGCTTTTTGTATACATATCGTAACAGGCCGCATTCTACAACCGGCGAAACACCAGCAAAATTGTTCTTAGGTCGTGATTTGCGAAGTAGGTTAGATTTGCTTAAAACTGATACTAAGCAGCACGTGAATGACCGACAAATGAAAATGTCAGTTCCGGACAGAAATAAATTTCGCGGAATAGATTTAGGTCAGAGTGTCCTTGCCCGAGATTTTAGGCCTAACTCTAAGGAAAAATGGATAAAGGGCACTATTGTTTCACGCGACGGACCACTTATGTACAAAGTGGACATCGGTAATACAGTGTGAAGAAGGCACATTGATCAGCTTCGTGCTACGGACGTGCAAAACGCTTCAAATGAAAATGACACAGTCCCATTACCGTGCGAACCGCTATCTGTTACCGATACTCCGTGTCATAGCCAATTAATGTCAGACCACCCGGTACTTATTGAGAACAAAGATAAAAATGATAATGCTTCTCAAAATGATCCTCTGGTTTCAAATGAGCAATTAACTAAGGAGCGTCGGTATCTATTGAGAAACAGGCGACAGCCTGAACGACTGTCTTATCAGTACTAATTTGTAACTAATCAGATTAATTGCTGCAGTACTTTTCCTCGGACATTTTGGTCCTTGTGAATGCTAATGAGCTGTGAGGATTTTATATCATTGTGTAGTAACGATATATAATTATGAACAATTAATGCGTAATTTCACAGTAATGAGATAAGAACACTGACTGAGTTGATATTTGAACAAGAAATATTATGTTTGAAAATTATTATTTATATTATTTTTTAAATGTATTATGATTTTTTCAATGAATAATTATATGATCAACACATTTAAAAGGGGAGAATTGTTATGTATAATGATCACGTCAGTCATGATAAACCCCGCCTACCATGTTGTATTGCTGCCTTTTTTAGAGCTTTTTCCGCCATTTTGTGCATACGATGTTCTTTTGTGATCACTTGATTCCCCGCACTGTGATTACTACTTCAATATCAGGGAGTGTCGATGTATTTTTTATGTTGATTTGATACGTTACCCATAATTTTTACCATCATAGAATGCCGGACTGAATTGTATTTATGTATGAAAGTGTTTTATAGATATGCTTAAATTTTCTAAATGTATGTAACACGTTATTTTGTTAATAAAATGATTGTCTAATAAGTGATTATTTTATGCATTGACATCAAATGATACAGTGCACTAGCTTTCAAATGGGTATCATCTCTAATGACATTTAAAGACTTTGTTTTAACTATTTCGTTTCAATAATACACCTGCAGTTATGTTTAGTTTTGAATGCATGTGGCTTATAGTGTATCGTACATTTGAAAAGTAATAGAACATACATAATGACACTTAATGTATTAAAACCAATTTCGGAAAATGATGTATGATAAAACGTAAGGATGTATAAAGTGGTTACTAAGTACCATCAGCAATCGAAAAATCGTATTATAAACTCGGGATGCTTTCTGCGACCATGTGACCAATTGCCTAACAATTTGACACATCAAAAAAATATCGTCAAAACTACACGGTTTCAATTAGTTACAATAACTTGACGTTATCGCCTAAGAAAGGTCAATGCACAACAATTCGATGTAAAACCTTTTGTATGAACCTCAAAAGTTTTCAATTGGTACATTGTTATAAAAACAGTATTAACATTTAACAAATTTAAATAACTATTTAACGCTTGAAAGCACACAAGTGCAATATGATTGTTGGCGTCGCACTGGAGAGCGGCGACTAGTATGTAATGAGTTTTTTTTTCGCTTATGGGAGGAGAAGTAATTTTAAGGATCAATTTATATATTTTTGTTTTAAGAATATCTTGCATAGTGGTGATTTTTTGTGTAAATTAGTGTAAATAAGTACTGCATGTGTGCCTATTACATTTATTACAACATTTATTGCCAATAATGCAAAGCTAATTGTTTTAAATAATAACTGATCACAGGGGAAAGATTACAGGGACTGTGCAAATACGCGAAACTTTCTGGTTTTGTATAAAAACAAAACATAATCAAAATTGTTTTATTTTGTGTTTTTTTAACAATAGCCCAGACTTTTGCCGTTCGAGTTTTGGTTAACGCGTATTTTCTTCAATTTTACAAGACGACAGCGATTACACGGGTTATTGCTTTATTGATAACCGTTACACTACAGTCACTTATTAAGGCAGTAGGTGCCTAGTGAGATCGGGAATAGTCGGCCGATATCGCCGTATTCGGAAAGCGTTTCGGCTATAAGCGATATCTACGGTAAAGTCCGGAAATTATAATAAATACACGAAATAAATTTGTATTTTTTTATTCAAGAGTTAAATTTGCTTATCTCTTTAAGATTTCATAACTATACAATACAAATATAAGTTAAATTAATTCGTTTCATAAAATATTTGTGTTCATGACGTCACGGTTGTTGACATTTTCTTAGCAAAATGAAAGTGCGAAATAAAAGCGAGCGATTTGCAAAATCGAAAAAGAAGCAAACACCGATCGACAACGTTGTGTTTGATAACAATTATTCATTTACCGAGCTCTGCGATGGCGATTTGTGTGAAAATGACTCACGTAAAAGCTATTCGCATTTGCTAAATGGCGTGAAAAGAGTAAGCAGAAGTGGGTGGGGGGATGGAAGAAGATTGATTGACTCGTTGAGCTGGAGGTTTTGCAAAACAAATTACAGTCTGGTCAGTTTTGTAATCTGTGTCCCATTCTTTTGACAATATATAACATTGTTGGCACATTACAAAATGGCCTCAGTGGTTATTGGTACGTTGTTTGTGAAAACCCTGACTGTAGAAAAGTCAACCGTGTTGCTTATGGAAAGCAGCACCATTTCAAGATCAGGGGAATGCCATGCTTTGACGTAAATACCAAGCTTGAAACAGGTATGCATGTCTTCATTTTTCAACCTGCCATTTCTATCAATGTTTAATCATTGTACAATTGCCATTGATCTTTGGACTTCTTACACATTTTCAGACTCCTTAAAATTCCAAGTGTCATTCCCAGTGAATATTTGTTTATCGTGTAATCTATAAGGAAACATTCCGGTGTCTATCATATTCAGTTTTCAAATTTAGTTTCGCAATTGTGTTGTTAAATCCAATTGATTGCTCATTCATTTTATTTAAAAATTTAATAATGATACGAATGGATTTTATGAAAATACATTGTGACGTCATTATTAAGTAACTACGGCCTTATTTCGTTTTCATGTTCTTATCATTTTCAATTCTCTTTTCAGCAATGAAAGTCAGTTTGGGCAGGCCGTTGAAGGTAAATAACTTCCCAACCACTCTAAACATAACGCTTATTGCAAATAGAAATCTTAAGAAGATGGAGGCTCGTGCTGGAGAGGCCATCAAGAAAATCTCAACTGCGTCGTCTAACAAGGCTGCCATTGATGCTTATGAGAAAGAAATGGAGTAAGTGTAAAAAGTAACTTTTAATACAAAGTTATTGACTATTCTGGTGCCAAATTTTAGTATTTTTTCTCATCAACTGTCTTCTTTTTTTCCAATTCCAGATGAACATGAAGCATATTAATAATAATTGTTTTATTAAAGGCACTGTGTTCATGGTTTGGTAAAATTACATTTTTTAGAAGAATTTTGGTTAGAACCCCAGGGCAGGCACAATATTAAAAATATGTGTGGTTGTTTTTATAAATATTAAAAGCTATTCCAGATGTTACAATTTTTTTAAAATAAATTCATTACTTTTAGTAATAAATCTTATGAAGAAGCATAGGTATATTAAATTCTGAGCTATTCATATAAATGGTGAATTCTTTTCACAAGCGATAATTTGAGTTCAACGACTTGTCAATATGTAATGTGCTTGTTGTGCTTGAAGATCTAGTGAACGTGTTCTCCAGGCAACCTGCAACGCCCACAGTGCTCCTGATGATGTTGAAGCACTGGGATCGTTGCTAAAAAAACATGTAAAATTATTGACAATATGGCCCACATCTTTACTGTTACTGCAATCCATAATTCAGTTTGTTTAAGTCATGAAAAGCCTTAAAGGCAGAGAACATTAGATTGCTAGACGTGCTGTTGCATAGAGGAACTCTAATGCGACCAACAGCTGAAAACATTGCGGGATATGGACTGGCCTTGTGTCATTTGAAAGCCATATTTTCTAGTTCCGGAGAGGATTTCTTTAGGGATACTTTCATTGCTAAAAACAATGAGGGACTACCAAAAGTCACAAACGCAAAATAATATTTTATCTGAACTGGTCCCTAAAATCGGTCAGTTTTTCAGTGACGAAAAGTGACGGAACGAGGTAATATGGCTTTCAAATGACACGCGGCCAGTCAAAATCACGCAATGGCTTTATACTGATACTAAATTATGTACATCTAGTTGTCATTAATCTGGCTGTTTTCTATTAAAATATAAGTTGTATATTATTGTGCTACATGTTTAAAGAAACATGATAACTTATACATCTTTATGCTACGTAATATTGGGACAACTTTGACATTTTGTGGTGAACTGCGCCTGTATGCATATGTTGCATTTTGACTTTAGGTGACCTTAAGATTGTATTATTAGCTCGGCTGTTTTCGGAGAAAACTCCGAGGTATTGTCATAGCCTCTTCGTCGTCCGCCGTCCGACGTCCGCCGTCGTGCTAAAACTTTTACATTGGTTCTAAAATTAAAGTGCTTCCACCTACAACTTTGAAACTTCATATGTACATGCACCTTGATGACTTCTACACGCCACACCCATTTTTGGGTCACTAGGTCAAATGTAAAGGTCACTGTGACCTCTAATATAAAACTTTAACTTTGCCTCTATTATCATAGTGCTTCCACCTACAACTTTGAAACTTCATGTGTACATGCACCTTGATGAGTTCTACATGCCACACCCATTTTTGGGTCACTAGGTCAAAGGTCAAGGTCATTGTGACCTCTAATATAAAACTTTAACTTTGCCTCTAACATCACAGTGCTTCCACCTACAACTTTGAAACTTCATATGTACATCCACCTTGATGAGTTTTACACGCCACACCCATTTTTCGGTCACTAGGTCAAAGGTAAAGGTCACTGTGACCTCTTATATAAAACTTTAACTTTGCCTCTTACATCATAGTGCTTCCACCTACAACTTTGAAACTGTATATGTACATGCACCTTGATGAGTTCTACACGCCACACCCATTTTTCGGTCACTAGATCAAAGGTAAAGGTCACTGTGACCTCTAATATAAAACTTTAACTTTGCCTCTTACATCATAGTGCTTCCACCTACAACTTTGAAACTTCATATGTACATGCACCTTGATGAGTTTTACACGCCACACCCAAATTTTCGTCAATAGGTCAAAGGGCAATTTCACTGTGACCTCTAATATAAAACTTTAACTTTGCCTCTAACATCACAGTACTTCCACCTACAACTTTGAAACTTTATATGTAGATGCACCTTGATGAGTTTTACAAGCCACACCCATTTTGGGTCACTAGGTCAAAGGTCAAGGTCACTGTGACCTCTAAAAAAAATCTGACAAGCTTTCGCAGCCGAGCGTGGCACCCGTTATGCGGTGCTCTTGTTAATGTATTATTATATCAATATTAATTCAAAGTTAGCTAAATTTATTCACATGTCATGGTTTATAACTGTAACTTTTAATAAGCAACTAGAAAACCCCCAAAAAGAAGTGATATACAAATTTATACTTAAATTCATTGCGTGAAAATGAATTGGGGTAGGCATACTGAAAGTAAAATTTCTTGAGATAGGAACGGTAAAACTTCCTAAAATTCATTCAGTGTGTAGAAAATATGTTGTGTTAAGAAAGGGAAAAAATATGCATTTCATGACACTACAAGTGACATAAAACGTAATTTAAGTTTCTTGTCACTTAACCATTTGTTGTCGTTTTTGCCATTTTATCCAGATAAGTGCATACATTATTGGACATCAAAGGCACGATTCTCTTTCAATGATATTTTTTTAAGTCTGTATCTACTAACAAAATCCGGTCGAGTACGTTTATTAAGTTAATTGTCAAAATATATGTATATCCCATTACAAAAAACTTTATATTTTGGATATAGGGTAAATCCATGGAAAACGCCCAACCGAGTCAAGGGGTAGGTGTATTAAACCAAGTATAAAAATGTATCCGGCTGATAAAAAGTTTTAAAATGTTGCACTTAGTTTCGATATACAATTTCTTATGTGGAAATAATAACAAAGAGCGTTTCTGGAAAAGTACCCATTAGGCTCCCACTACCTTAATATCTTAGTTAGAAGGTGATTTTTCAAGCAGTTCTGTAGTGTAGTGGTTACACGCTCGCTTCACATGTGAGAGGTCCAAGGTTCGAGCCCCAGTAGAACCAAATTATTTTATTTGTGTTATCTTTTTGTTTTGATGTAGACATTTTAGTTTAAATGAATATGTTGTTTTATTGTAACCATTTTTTGTTTTTATTATGCCCATGAAATATATGTGTGAGAGGGTGGGGGGGGGGGTCGTGAACACATTAAAACCTTCTATGTTCCACTATCCTAGCAACCACCTAGTTACTAATAAAGGCGCTATAGAGCGCGAAGCGCGACACGTATTATTAATTGTAATAATGAGTCTTGATAAAGGAAGCAGCCGCTTATCAATGAGGAGCACCATCACAGCACCCCAGTCTCATTACTATCAAGTCCTCCTACAGGGTTTTTTTAAGAACCACATATAGAAGGCCGCAGGCCTGACACGTATCTTGCCAGTGGTATGGACCCTTTGGTATGGACCTTTAACACCGCTGACTATCCAGCGTTTAAACTTCCGGGTTTACATTAAAACCGACTATTAATAGCTTATTAATATCTTAGTTAGAAGGTGATTTTTCAAGCGGTCCCGTGGTTACACGCTCGCTTCACATGTGAGAGGCCCAAGGTTCGAGCCCCAGTAGAATCAAATTATTTTATTTGTGGTTTATGTTAACTTTTTGTTTTTATGTAGACATTTTAGTTTAAATAAATATGCTGTTTTATTGTAACCATTTTTTGTTTTCATTATGCCCATGAAATATATGTGTGAGAGGGTGGGGGGGGGGTCGTAAACACATTAACACTTTTACAGTGTTTTCATATCAATGAGTACTCAACCCCTATCGTAAATGAGCAACGTAAGAATAAGTTTAGATTCATCTCCCATTTAAGTTGAGAAAAATATGAAATAACGCTTACAAGATGAAGCAGATTTTTTAAAACCTACGCAGTTCTGTTCCATTAATGAAAACTGCAAACCGATGCCAGTAAAAAAAGGAAACCAATGTAAATAAAATGAACTATTAAATATTGGGGGGTTACAACACAAAATCATAGATAATGGTTATTTGGGGTTTATAACACAACATCATGGTTATTTGGGGGTTATAACACACAATCATAGATAATGGTTATACCAGTATCTTTTTCTATTTTGTTTAAAATAATCGGCCAATATTTTAATATTTACAGTAGAAAAAAATCGTTCCATGTAACTTCATTGAGTGCCTTTTACACTGAAATTCCCGACGCCCTTTGATGCTTTGCATTTATACTTATCTTGTAAGTTTTAATCATGGTGGGTGTTCTGGACAAAACGGGGAAACAGGGTTGATTATTTTGACATTATGTGTTTATAGACATCGTTGGGGGGGATATGGCATTTACTTAGATACTTAATTACGCTTTTTATTGTATTAAAAAAAAGTACTACGGAGTAATCTATATAGAGACGTAGACCATGGACTGTGAACAGCACATAAAAGGAGTCAAACTTCGAAAAACATGGTACATGTGTTCGAATAAAAGTTTGTTTAAACATCTTAAAAGATATGTATAAACATTTAACAAACTTAAATAACTATTGAACGCTTTCAAAGCACACAAGTGCAATAGTATTGTAACTTTCTGTGACATGATTCATTAAACCCAAAGGTATCAACATGAGCTCGGAGTCGTTTAGGAACGCTTTCTAGACGTGCTGACTGAGTACGGCATACATGTGTGGTTAAATAATTAAACTATTTTCCTCTTATCGTGACACAATACTTTTTGTTTGTTTTCTCATCTTGAAAGCAAAACTGTGTTAATCGATAGTTAATTATATATTCCCCGGACGATTTAGTGAACGAGTACTTAACCTGAAATTCTGCGAGATGGATTTTAAAGCGTTATTGTAACTGGGCCACTATTTGTGTCATTTGAACATACAGAGAGTAGTTCGGAATTCCTTACACTATATTGTGATACATCCTTTGCGCTGAGCACAGAAACAGTGATGTAGCCAAAGTTCAGAGGTTTTATCTCGAATTAGCCTATGAAATATTCGAATATATTCGTGCGTGTCTGCTGGCGTTATTTACAAGTCATTTAAGGTGAAAAGCTGGGTAACACATCTACGATAAAAAAGCGCATTAATGCTCTATACCCACGTTTAGGTCAGACTTGTTGACACCGTGTGGACTGCAAGGGTAACAAGTAATGCATATACAACAAAGTACGGGTCAACAGGGCTGTCTTTAAGACTACCTAATTCGTTAGTAAAATGTATTGCTCGCAGATTTATTTTTTATTTATTTTCATCAATTATGTTATTGTATATTTTGAATTTGTAAATGGCGTCAACAATAAAAAGTTTTCTAAAGGAAATTTCCCTAATGAAATTCTATTCTTAGTAAGATAGGTATTCAATATTTAAACAATATTCATTTAATATGATGGTGATTGCAAATTGTCTTTATATTCAGTTTTCATTTCCATTTTCATCATACTTACCATGCTTTCTGAACGTCAAAAAGGGCCAAGTTGTTGCTATTGTGTCCAAGTTATCTAAAAAAAATAAATAGGATGATAAAAAGTGCAAGATGAGACTAAAACTTACCGAAATAGTATAGTGTCACGATAAGAGGAAACTCGTTTAATTATCAAACCACACATGTTTGCCGTACTCGGTCAGCACGTCAGGAAATCGTTCCTGAACGCCTGGATAGGCTGCTCTTATTTTTAAGTTTGCTACTTTGAATTCAATTTTGTATCGAAAAGCATTGTGCTAAAATGTGCCATTTACAATTCGCAATTAGATGTTTAATGACCATCGTCATGCGAAAATGGGTCTTATTCATTATGCGCCCATCATATATATAGCCCACTTAGCCTGCGCATCTCTCAGTCTGGTTAGGAGATACATGATGGGACCATAACACGTTGAGTGATGTTAAAGCTAACAGCAAAGCCTTTGACCAGACTGCGCAAATGCACATGTTTGGCTTAAGATACGCTGGCCGAAACGCTTTAGACCCATGTTCACATGACGCGGCTATGAAAGTGTGATTGAAATGTTCCGAAAGAAAACCGCATGTAAATCAAATATTAACATACGATATATTTCGATGGTGAGGAAATATACTCATAACTAGGCATGTGAGGACACATATGATGTGCACTCCCGTAGTATACTTTTTATCTACTTACACTAATGTGTGGTCGGACAATGATAACAAACATTTCATGAACTCATGTTCAACGTTTTATGAATTGAGAACTGTAAATGCAAACAAGCTTAACCTTCTACTATTGCGTTGTTAGCACCAGTAAATACACAATATCGCCGCTATATGTTGAGAACAAAAGAACGTTTCCCAGAAATATCAAATTTAACCCCGCTGTTGTACATGTAGCATGCACTAAAATCGAGGTTACAAAACACCCCACTATACTTGTTTATCAGCAAATTGTTATTTTCCCGCATCTATTAAAAGCTTCAGATGCGGCAGATGCGATGGTTATCGTTTTTAGCGTAGTTAAGAGCAGACCGACTTGCAACGCGTAGTACCAAGCAAGCGAACATCTAAAAACGAGCAGTTTGTATCTCGTTAAATATATGTAATCAGTCCACATCTAGCGTTGAAATGTTGTCTATTGCTTTAAGGATTTGTATAGGTAAACATTATTTAACGAAATGGTTTACGCAATTTTCGTTGATTTTTAATGTTTATGGAGCTTTAAAGCTAAGTTGCAATGCGTTATAGTTTATTTGAAATGTAACTATTAACAAGAAATATAGCAAAAGCCTAATGCGTTTTTTATGAAAAAATGCTTCCTGCCAACATCAATTTAAAATAGTTTTGATGTAAAATATGTTATATACATCACTTATTATGTGCTTCGATGGCTTGATTAACAACGAGTTACTGCACCACTTACTTCAGGGAGTACCGAATCGCAGACTTGCATTAGTTAGATGATTATCTGCACAAAACTGTTTTATATAATGCGACGTAAGTCTGTTACAAAATATAGATAATGTCCTTCATTAATAAGGCAACAAAGCGCACATTGATACTACTTCAATAAACAATAGTTCAATGGATAAAAGGAAATGTGTAAAATGAATGAGTTTGTTTCAGCAGATCAATACACGTTCACGTACGGCGAGGATTTAGATGTTTTAAGGAGTTATCAAAATGAAATACTATGTATTGGTCTTATTTTAATGCAAGGAAATATACATTGTTATCTTAATTTAACAAATATTTGAACATAAGAAGAGGCGTACAAAACTGTGACGATATAAGACTTTAAGTCTTATGCGTTTGTTATCTTAAGGTATAAATCATGGACCAAATACATACATTTAGATAAATGTCATAGTCAACAAAACAGCAATGCCAAACTGTGTTTAATCTTCATTTAAGATTTGTTTACTAGATTTGATTCAAAATAATGTACTTCGAAAACATTTTATTCATATATGAACCAACGCTAAAATCTACAGACTAAACAAGAGCAAAAGCCAAAATTTCAACTCTAGATCTTATCTGGTAACTCTGATTAAACGAGATACAAAATGCTCGTTTTTAAATTTTGTGGGACAAAATATTCCATTTGAATTACCCGCGACGATATCCGAACATTAACGATGGGATTACGCCGAATTGGCTTCGGGCCTGGTTGGAAGCATGACGTAGTACTCATGAATACAAATTGATTTACCGAGATACATAATGCTCGTTTATTTACAAAAACAGTTTCATTTGGAAATTTGATGACAGCGCCTGCATATTTCTGGGATAGCTGTCATAAATTATGCAAATTATGGCAAACCGAATGAATCCGTAAAACGAAACAAGATGAGATCAGGAGACGATTTGTAGATGCTAAAAAGTTAAAGAATGTTTTTATTTTAAACTTTTGACATCAATCTTACGTGTTTAAAGGTCTTCCTTACGTTAATAATCTTCGTATGGCACTTTTTGCTGTTGGAAGTTTTTAAATAGCAGAATAGTAATTGGCAGTGTTTTACAAATCTTTAATTAAACGTTTCTATTAACAAAAATAACACCTGGATTAGACTGATGCTCTATAATAACAATTTTGTTTAAAGTATGGTTTGGTTTAGGATGCATATATATTGATCTATGTTCGTTCACATCTAAAGACAATCTGTAGCTAGAAAGAAACTGTTGCGAGCATCTTGAAATGAAGACTTAGTCACAATAAGTTCGAGAGTACTAGCATCTTTTGTATGTATTCACGGTATTGCAAACGAGCTCAATTAATTACATAACGCAATTTAGAGAAATAATTTTTATAATAAAAACGTTGAAATCATACGTTTCATGATAAGGATGCATGTAAAACTTCGCTGCACCATTTCAAGTGCTTTGATCCTGTAATTGGTCTTTACTTCGCGAGGAGATTTTCATAATGAATTGCAAGCGTGTAGGGATTACAACTACAGACAAGTTAATGCTTAAGTGTATTAAATAGTATCTACAAATTATCAAAGGATCTTTACTTTGAACTCAGAAGCTCTGCTTGTCATAACATTTGTAATCATTGAATTAACCTAGTTTCTTCAGCACGAGGCTTGACTCAGTGGTTTTCGATACTGAAATCGAATTATGTTGAATTGGTGAAAGACAAAAACAACAAACGTTAAAACACTAACATGGCAAAAGTAACTTTTTATAGTATGCTATTCAAGAACATGCATGTTTGGAGACAAAAATCAGCTTGAACAACAAACAATGACGCAGAAATACATTTTATTAAGCTTCATTGACCCAAATACGCCACCGCTGAACTACGCTGTGTAATTTTATTACAACGGTATAAAGTTAATGCGACACAATTGCTCGACGTAAAGGTACACAGATCAAAAGAAACACGGCAAATAGGTCGCGTACCTGTCAGCAACTGTGTAATTGTATTATATTTATAGGATACTCATGGTGGGTGGTCTGGGTATGTACCGGGCGTTAATAACAACGGATTGACATTTTAACGAAATATAATAGCTTATTTCACAGGGGGAAACATGGTTAATTAATTTGTCATTATATGTTTATAGTTGGGGGGGGGGGGAATAGGGCATTTATTCAGATACTCCATTCCGCTCCTGATTGTATAAAAAGAAGGTACTACGGAGTAATCTAGATAGATAGAGATGTAGCACAGAAAAGAAGCAAAACTTTACGAAATGTGTTCGAATACAAATTTTCTTCAGCATCTTAGAAGATGTGTCAGTTTGTTTGCATACTTAATAATATAAACATACTCATATCAACCTGAGTCACACTTTCACAGGTATAGCTCCAAAAGGCCTAAGATATAACAATTACTAAACAATCGGCCTTATATGTACTTTTTCTCGACAGTTTTGAGGGCTTACTGACTCGTTTGCGACCCTGTCTTAAGAATCACGAATAATCGGGATATGATCGGAATGATCGGCCAGACATCACAGTCTACATTTAAAAGACGTTACACTGACTAAATTAATTTAGCTGAATTGGACACGAAACCGGGAAAATGTCGGAACGATATCGGCACGGTGTCAGAGAATTTTGGTTTGTGCGAAAGCTGGCTCCCGACAAAGTCATAACTGATGTAACAAAAAGATAATAAAGACAAACAAATATTGCACAGTGTGTATACATCAGAGACTTAAAAAACACTAAATATCGCCATAATCAAATACTTGTCTTTATTGTAATCAGGAACAATGATTGTTCATATTAAAGCCAATAATGTAAGCGACTTTAGTTTATAAAAGGACGAAACGGTTTACATATATTTTACAGTACGGTTTTTTTCTGTGCTCAAAATCTTGTTAGCGCTTTAGATAATCATTTATTTTTGTTTTCAGACCATGCCTTGTTTATGTGTTTAACAATTTACATCTGTTGATGCAGTTGTCATAAAGTGTCCTCATAGAATATTGATTAAATCATCATAGGGTATAATATTTATAGGAAGAAGGCCCGCTCGTTAACATCTACAAGTGAAATAATAATTTAACCAGCAGTAGATAAATATTGCTATCAGCACAAGCATGTTGATTTAATTTTTTTTACACAGATCGACAGATCACACAAGCATTGCACACCGCTTACATAAAATCAGCAAATACATTAAAAACATAATAAACGGGAGATCGCCGACTTGAAACGGCCGATTCGAAGCATTGGGGTTATTATGCATAATGTTATGTTAACTTTTCCCAGAATATAGTTTTGAGGCTTGCTTAAAACAACTTACATCGTAAAGAAACTGAGTATTAACTTGTGCTTGCTGACGCATAATCTGCAGTTAAAATGTTTTATCAACTGTGACATTTGTCTGTGTTGAAACTATTAGCGTTTAGTATGCCAAAATCTCATTTTCAAATTTCAGCTCGCAGTTGAACATGCGGATTTTAACGAAAACATAAAGATCAAAGGCAGCGCTGATTGGTATCATAAAAATGTTACAACACGCAGCATGCGATGTTTTATTAAACGTTGGTGGATAAAACCTAGTGCAAACATGAGTTAGTTCAAGTACGCATTTTGTAAACATGATGTAGTTCGGTGATTATCATATTAACGTGTTTAAGATGATAGGCTTAAATATGTAAAATTTACTTTTTAAGGTACTTTTAACATGTAGGCGTACGCATATTGACTATAATTTACAGCGTAGTGGCAAATACAATATTGCCTAGATGCAACGATTGACATGTGTATTTAACTATAAAAGTACACTATCGCAATTCGATCAAACGAACCAAGAAAAACGGACACATCTTTTAGGCATTTCACAATATTAAGAAAGCTTCTTGCATATTTTGAATTATATGAATGTTTGCTAAGGATGTATTCGGATCTATTTCTTACCATGTATTCATAGAATAAGTATCATTAAACTAACACTTGCCAATTAGAGTAAGATATTTTAGCGCGGCGTATTGTTTACACTTTTATTCAAACAAATTTCTCATAAAAACATTTTTATCATTTGTACCATTTTATTATTTTTGCATTTAATATAATTTGCAACTCAGTGTGTCATACAACAATATTATTGTTAAAATATGTGTGTATTCAATATAAATTATATTTTATGTTAAATTAGACTTTAATAAAGGGAATATGCTACGCATTTTACAACGTATGATCAAACCGAAATGCGTCAATGTATTAATATGAACATATGCGTTAATATGCATATCAATTTCAATATTGCAACATACACATCAACTCAAACATCCAAAATCTTTAAAATCGGTAAATGTGTTTCGTGATACATGGCTATCAATTTCAAGTTCGCGTGCAAGTAATTAGCATATAATGAGTATTCGTGATATAAATACGTATTATCTCGAGTTCGTCTTGTGGTCTGTGTGCGATCTTATTTATCAATATTGGTTGTGGTGTGTTGGATATTTCGTCCACCGAGAGATCGAGAGGTCACGGGTTCGAACCTTACTAGTAAAGTTCCTTCGATCTCCCTGAAAGACACAAAGTATTGGTTCTAGGCCCAGGAAACGGACTCGAGGGCGTTTTAATAAGCCGTAGGCTTTCGATGCTACCGGGCTAAAATAAAAAGCTTCAAAAATATATTGGCTGTCTATTTAAAGAACTGGAGTATTACTGATGTGTATTTACCAATTAACCATAAAAAAAACGTTTGGTAGTGGCGAGTTGCACTTTGTGTTCACAATGTGTTTTATTGAAAAGCTACCAGGTTTATTGGGCCTTATTAAACACGAATGACGGAAGATGATTATCAAACAACTTATTATGTGTAAAATAATTAAGGTAAGATCGGGTGCGTAATAATAGCAAACATACACGACACTTTATCTATAAACTGAAACCTAAAGTAGTATTCAGAAGTTGCGTCACTTCAACATGAAAACATTTGCGTAATTGCTTAAAATCAGACCAACAAAACTGAATCATACGTGCACATGATAATTTATATAAAAGATTGTACATTTTAAGTGCATCGTTTAAACAATAAAATGAATGCGTTCGATTGTTTTGTCTATTTTGTGCAGGCGGCTTTGAATTGAGATACCATAAACAACGCACACAATTATAGATCAGAATTTGAAGTAGTCGTTACTGATAAAATAGACCTAATCAAGCACCTTAGCATCGAATTCGGTTAGATAATTTCCAAACCACACGTTCTTTCATTATTCATGTGCCAAGTTAACAGAATATAGTACCAGTTTAGATAATGAATTTATGAAAGATACTTAATCAGTTGATTTTATGTCATAATGTTTTGAGTGCAAAAACATCATATGTAGTAAATTGGACTTTTGGAAAGCAACGGTTTGCTAAAAATACGATACGGTTTATCCTTTTAATGTACTATTCGTTTTTAATATGAATTTTTTTCTTCTTTGGTTTTGTGTTGCTGTGGTATTCGTCGTGGTGTTTACGCTTGTGTTGATTTGAATAACCGTCTTTAAACTGATACATGTTTTATTTACTAAAGCTGGCTTTTACCTATCATGCTCGTTGACTTGCAATCACATGCTGTTTACAAAAAGTATTTGTTCTTCTCAAGCGCATATTATAATAAATTAGCTTACAAACATGGACTTTAAACATATTACTCACATTTCGAAGTAGCGTTTGTATTGTTATTGGCAGTATTCAAACATGTTGTTTTCGCAATAGGTATAATGTATGAAGTCAACATATGTGAATCTTTGGTCACATATGTTTTGTCGACGTCTTTTCTTGGTTTGATCGTAGCAAGAGTAAATATTGTATTGGCATATTGGTAATCAAGTGATTCGGAATAGTGTGTTAACGCGTGTTTTCAGGCATTGAAGGTAAACATATTATGTTTAAGTTTAATTGTTTTTGTAAAACGATGCACTTGCCGTTCAATAAAAAGAGAGATTATGTATATATGCATTAATTACTGTTCTTTCGTAACTCACCGATTTTAATATAAAGTGTCGACAGTGGAAAAGTTAATTAAATTATATAATATGTATACAGCTCTATATTATTTACGTTGATACACATATCTCTAAGAAACGTGAACATTCTGTTTTGAGTAAAAAACTACGGACAGAAATGTCTTGATCGAATTTCGCATTTTCGACCTATGAATCAATACTGTGCATATTCTAGAACGCAATATCACAGTGCGAGGGCGCGAGATAAAATGAGAAATCGCGACATTAATTTCTTGGTCTCGCACTATAATTTCGCGACCTCGCAATAAATCGTAGTGTGTTATCGCGCTTGTATCGAAAGTACTCAGCCATGTGTCGCTATAACAAAATACCTAAATATGTTATCTGTGTCAGCCATTCAATGAATGTCGTCAAAATTAACAACGGTCTTGCTGACTGAATAGCGATATCATCATTTATTAATAGATGTTATAGTTGTTAATAAATGTTTGGGGTTTGATTTACCATATATTTATCAAATTGTATCAAACATAAATTTAGCTAGAATAACCGAAAGAAAATACAATATTGATGCTTTTTCTCAATATAAGTATGGCTTATTTACAACATTAATATGGTTTTACTTTTAAGATACGATTTTATTAAACATATGTATTCAACGGAACTACATAATTATGGAAACATTGTATTTCGCAAAGTTTGACCCTCATTATGACTGGTCTAAGCATCGTTTTTGTATATTTCTGCAAAGCGAAATATTATTATATAAGTATTGTTGGACATTATTAAACAAGTATATTGACTTCGTTGAAATCGGTCGATGGTATTGTATAATAATTCCACATAATCTTGGTATGCATACGTATCCTACACAAAACTGTGCAGTCAATCATTAAACTTAGTAATTTTAATTTTGTTTTATTCTTCGAATCGAATAAAACTTAAAAACAAACGTATCGTGAACTTATAATATTTATTGATAGATGTCAATCAGGTACACACTAAATGTTCAAGCATAGGTACACAGTTTTTAGTAAAGTTTTTTATATCGAAAATATTTTGAATGAATTCAATTTTTAATATTTCGTGTTATTTATGAGTTGTTCAATTAACGTACAGCTACATGCAGTACTAATTTTAAACCATTCGAATGGTTGATACACCTTGTTTACACCATCTCAAGCGATAGAAACCTGAACCACAATGCAATTAAGCCATAATCACTAATAATAATTATTGATTTTTCGCTAGACGCACTGTTGTTAGATAAGATCACTAATATAAACTCTTGATGTACATTGTATATTAATTTGTTATATGTATTGTTCGGATGGAATTTATTCTAACATTAAACTATTGGAAAACAGGGTGGGGGAATTATTAAAATTAAAAATAACGCTTATTTCTTGTTCCGTTTTCGTGTTTGTGCAAGATTGGTAAATAATTTCTGCATGTATAAAGAAATCTAAAACATTGATAAATATGAACATGTATACCCCTGACATCTTTGACACATGCCTTTCGTTTGACGTGTCCAGTGTATGCAGTTACACTGATGACTGACCATAACTGCTAACCGAAGGATAATGATACTTTATTTTGGGTACACAAGTGACAACCGTTTTATATAAAGCCATAGAATCAAAATTGCCCCGCATCGCTTCGCTAATTTATACTTTTTTAATAGTTTGTTCGATAGTTTACAAACGTTTTCAAAACAAATAAAACTCAGACGGAATCTGCTAAATGCACAACTATTTTGAATACAACGACATTTTTTGTAAAACGAAATTTGAAAATGGATCAGATATAAAACATCCGACAGAATATTTGTTTCTGTGATAGTATGTTTTAGAAAAAGCATGCGTTAGCGTTTACTTTGGATTATCGAAAAATTTCTACAAACGTATTAATCACTTTAACACAATGATTCGCTAAACCTACGTAATTAAAATTAAGTCATCAAACGATGCATCTCGTGTATCATTTGAAGTTTTACATCAGTTGAATTGCAAGTGAATTGACCATATGTATTGACTGATATAAACTGGAATTTAATCATTCTATGAGAAATATGCCAACAGTTATAAAAGGACGTTGAATAAATCGATAAAAATGCATAATTTATGACAAAGTCTCGTAACGCTATCATGAAATAAAAGTAAAACAATCAAGTTGTGTTCTTATTATCATCCATCTTTACATAAGCGAAACAAAAGGTATGATCAAAACCATATTATTTGTGTATTCATATTAGTACATTGTACATAAACTATGATACATGTAGTGTCTAAAAGTTAAATTGTTAGATTTACATGCTCTTATCATAATGCATACATATTACATAACATATGTTTTATGGTATTTTTGGTCAGTTTGACGTTGGAAACGTGTCGTTAAGTGAGGACATATTTGAGCTTGGGAAAGACAATACATTATATAATCCATAAAGTCGAAGACACAGTTCGGCCGATGTAACGCATGTATTCTTAAAACAATAAGACTATATTGTTTTGGCATGTAATTAATGAATTATGTTATTTGTAAAATTGACAATAGCAATTGAAAAGAGCCAGACAGATAACGCAGCGGCATCTGGTTATCACCAATATATGATATTTATACCATCCTTGTTTGAGCCATAAAGTTATGTAAATCGCTCTGATGGAAAGTAATACACTTTTATTTTTGGGACTTGTCCTTTGTGAATAAGCAACTCGAACGATCTTAGCAGTGTTTGTCACATACAAACTATGCAACCAAAGTAAAACAAACCTTAATTGACATAGTGTATTTTGATTAAAATGCACGCAGTAGTTTTTATTTTTCTGAATAAAGAAATACATATTTATCACATGCCATACTCTGTTTTCCATGTAATATAACCATTAAAATATTTTTATCTTACACATGTGTAATATACTTTTTTGGCGTTTTCATTGGCTTATTTTCGTTCGATTGACCAATCTTATTTTGTTTTTTTGCTGAAATGACGTTGCAACGTCAAATGACGTCACAAAATGTAAAACATTCGGGATTATCATTATGTTGAGGTAAATATTTATTTAATTTGCTCATTCAAAAGCATGTGACAAAAATGATCTGACACTTGTTGTCATTTCATACCATATCTTATTTAACTCGTCCAGGAAAATCGTTAGTAAGCGAGCCTTTGGCAAAAGTCCTGAACTCGTTTAATATAATATGGTATGATATGACAACTCGTGCCAGATCCTATATTTAACTTTTTCAACGTCTAATGTATAATATATTGCAATATGTGAAGTGATATATTGCAAGGTTGTAAATGGCACTTTTACTATTACAAAATCTGAAATCACATTAAAGCTTGCTCAATAGATATTTAACTGAACATTTTAGGGAGGATTCAAAGAATTGATGCATGCTGCTTTCGTTCTTTTCATTTAATGAATGAAACTTCATTCGATCGCTTATGTGACCGATTATCACAATGGCTTACTGGTACTTTTGCATATTTGTTACACCTATCTTATAACAATTATAGTCAATTATTCCTTTGATAATTATATACAATTTCTAAGATATTTGTTTCCTAGCAGCTTTGACAGTGGTGCATTAAGAACTTAAATAAAGTTGATGAAAATATTATTTTTTAAGATTGGTATAAATAATGTTTTTGTGTAAATGGTCTTTGTAATATGTTATATATCAATACCATAGCAAAACTTAATGAACTTCACTTACAACATCAATATAAAAGTTAATTAAAAGTTACACATGCAAAACACTTTATACCAACGACTGAACAAAGTATCCTTCCGGAAACAGAGTCGATCCCAATTAATCAACGTGTTTCCGTGTGAGAAACTAGCTATCAGAATAATGACTCAGACCATTAGGGTAACATATTTCCTGCCACAGATAAATACGTTTAGTGCCGTTGTTATAGGATGTCTATGTCATCATTATCAATCAGTGCCATCAATTTCAAAGATAAGCAAATAATACATTCGTGAATATAGCACGAACTACGTATTAACAACCGATCATCATACAATATTTTTACTTCAGCAAGTAATGATTTGGTTCGTAACAAGAAGTGGTATCGTAAATCACATTAATCACATAATAAACTGAATTTAGAAGAATTATATTTTTACTTGGTAACCTTACACATATGCCGAATAGTGTAACGTCGTCAGAAAAAATGCCCTTAACTTCTCAGGAAGATGAAGTTACAGTTGGTAAATTTCTGAAACACCTTTCTGAAAGGTTGGTTGCATTATGTAATACATAGGCTGACATTGTGTCGTTAAACAACCAGACTGGTACAATGAAAATGATAGTTATCTGTCCCTATATCGATTGTCGGCTGTGGTCTCATAATATATTATTTATTAACATGCCATTTAAAAAAGATTGTACTTATTTTTTGTCCCATTCAGGTCCCTTTTCTTGGTGATTTTAATGTTTTAATTGATCTTAAGTGTCATACATTCTATCTATAGCAAGGACACAGTATATTTTTGATATGTTGATTGAACGGTGTTACACATCTAAACTAATCTTACTCATTCGCCAAAGCAATATAAATAAATCAATTCGAAACTTCTACATCAAACATTTTTATTGCCAATAAATTAAACGCGTTCAAATTTATATAGCGCTTTCATTACGTTTTTTATGTAGCGACTTCCTCTGGACTAAGTTTGAGGTAAGGCTAGAAAGTGTATCGGTTAAAATAATGTTCAAATATCATATAGTTAAAATAATTTTATTGTCCGGATTGGATGCTTTACAACCAGAAAAAAAGATCGATTCATGTTGAATTTTAAAAAGTATATATTAGTTGCAAAGACAAACATAAACATATTTTTATTTTTCACAGTGAATCAAAACGTAAATGTGTGTTCTTATAACTTATTATCCCCGTTGCAATTAACGTATGTGTACAGTTGGTGTTGTGCTGAAAAAAATACCGGATAAAAACACTAATGTCTCTCTCAACGACGATATTTTATTCATAAAGAATAAAGTTATTTAGGGTTAAACAAATCTTTATTGAGGTATTAAAGAAGATGAACGTCTATATATGTTGGCTTTATATATCGAGAATTGTGTTTATTTATTTATGAAAATGTAGTAAAATAATCAATGACCGTCTACAAGAATATGAGAAAATCTCCAGTTAATGCTTCAGTGTAGACAATTGTCTGACATGCATGTTCAGATCATTTATAAAAGTCTTATCCACATAACAACCGTGTCGAAACCAATTGTAGATTTGAGAAACAAAATCACAACAATTAAATACAAGACATTTTGTTTTTATACATCTAGAGAGTGTATTTCTTTGCAAGAAGCCGGAATAACACCAGAGTCGTGATTCTCACTAAGTTCTGTATGAGTGACTTTTTTTTATACATAAACATTCTGGAAAGTTTAAGTGATATAAATATATAGTAAAAATGTAATCGGAAAGCATGTTAAAACGAAATGGTTAATCATCTGCATAGTAAGCTCATAACTTATCAGCATGTACTACGAAAATGCCGTTTATTAAAGTTGTTTTTGTCCAGACAAAACACATTTATTTATACAATCTGATGAATCATCAGTTTGTGTAACACACTTCTTTGTGACCATCATACATTTTCTTTTTGAAATAAAAAAAACGAGCTATATTCTATGATATTGTTAATATATATTAAAACCAAGTACCGCCCTGAAAACACATTTGGATGACACATTGACCTGGAAATCGAAGACTGTTTATACAGGCATTATTTAAGCTTCCTTATGCCATGAATGAGGCTAAGGTTGAACACGTGCTCCGTGTAGCATTCGATATCATTTTATCATCTCCACAGAATGATGAGTAAGACGTTGATTGAGAATACTTACACGGCGTAAATAACATCTTCGTTAGTATAGTTGTTTAAGTATGCGTTGAGGCTGTAAATTGTCTAAAATTGATTGCGGGAGTTGTCTCAACTTATATTGCGGGCGCATTCTCGTCTTTGACATAACAACAAACATGTGTTAAAGCTGTTTATAAAGCCGTGTCACATATTATAATATTTCGTAAATAATGTCAACAAAATTTCAAATGCAAACTACACAACTATGTTGAGTCAGTTTCGCCCTCAAACATAATTTGTTAGAATGTACATTGCAGTTTTATAATCAAAGATGTTTTCTGTGTTCAATAATAAAGTATACGTGATAAGTTTTTTAACAACCTTATACAATATTAATATGTAGTGCTTTTTTGTCTGAACGTTTGCTTCTTTATAATAAACACATTATATGCATTTATATATTGAAACTGACATATCTGGAAATTATCTTGAAGCCATTGTTATGCATTGATTTATTTGCTGTACGATATATATACAGATTTATAGTAGAACGTAGACAAACAGGCGCTGTAGAAAACACCTTTAGAGATATCAAAACCTATCGCAGATAATAGGATCATGTTTGAGCAGCGAAATACAAAAATTGCCAACATTTTTGCAAATTAAATAAAACAAATCATGAACACAATATCAATAGGAAAGTCTTAGTGTATAAAGTACAAATATTGATCTCAAAGGCAGAGCGCCACACAGTGATGTTAAAAACAACAATAAGTCATAGTATTAAGAATAAACGTATATAATTATGTTTTTAATGCATAACATAATTAAAAAAGAAGACTCTAAATTATACATTATTAATACTATATGCATTATCATTTATCACGTGGTGTGTAATGGCGGCATGTACAGTACAGAGCTCTGCGTCAAACAAGTCATACTTCTGCGCGGATATTGGGTTACTGGTTCTGTAATAAAACTGTTTTATTGTATAGAAAGCGCATCAAACTATGATAAGTTATAAGTTGCTGCATCATTCACGAAAACTCATTACAAAGTGGTACGTAGTCTACTACGTAGGCAACCTTCTATGACCGATGCCTTTGTTAGGACAAAGACATTAATTTCGAAGATGAAAAGATTAATATCAACAAAGACATCTTAACTTGCCTCTAAAAATTACTTAAATCTAGGATCTTTCGTCGAAACAGACGATCTAAGCATGACGCGCGGACGCTTTTATACCGTGCGTCTGATCATTTTTTTGTATTTTAGTGGTATTTTAGTGCCATGGAAAATGTGTCATATTAACAGTCATTGCTTTCGGTAGTTTGCCCTGGCTAGACTTTCCTAGACTTTTGATATGTTGAAGAGGTGATATTTATCTTCAATATTATCGCAAAATCATTTCTGTTGCAATTAGTTGCGGGTTCACCTACAGATTGACTGGACTATTAGAAGTTAATTATCTACTCTGAATTCAAATAGTACACGTTTGCACACACAGACGATTAGAAATTGTATGTACATGAACGAAAAACAATATTCCTCGAACCAATGTTAGTATGTTTAAATTATGCCCATTGCTACCAAAAATAGGTAGTTTAAATAACGTAGTTGTAGCACTGAGAAACAAGCAATGCATATAAACAGTATCAATTAGCTGAATACATACATACAATTTGGTACAACACATACATACGATTTGGTACACAAATTACGTGTCGGTAAATGGAACAAAGGATCAAATCATTATTTTGTATAACTGATACTAGAACACACCATTATGATTCGAGTAAATATCTTTCATCGGTTAATACCTGATATCCTACTGTGTTGATGTTTTAATAAATGACAAGCAATCACGATCTTAAATATTGATAAAGCATGTTCTCTAGAATCTAACTTGTTTAATGTGTGATAATTGTAATGTTATTACACATCAAAGGATTCGATTCATTTCTTTCCGTTATCCTCATTGAAGAGTGAACTATTTTAAGTTGATTAAAAACACAGACCACCTTAAATAAAATACCAGAGACTCTATACTTATTAATCAATCAAAATGTGGTATAGGTAATATTTAAATAAAAACATATTGATAGATATTTTTGTTAGCATATTAAATTTTATAATTCAATTATATTTATTTAATTAGAAAACTATGGATAAAAAATAACTGAAAACAAAACAAAGTAATTTAATACGAATACTATTAAATATTGATATACATCTTTCTTGATCGTGTATTAAGATTTAACAGAAGTCACTCTGGTACCTATACAAATGATTCAATATGTTCAAAGTTTCGAGACCATATAATAACAGAATTGACAACATCGTAACTACAATGATTGCTAATATTTAGTTCGTAGACTTACGTGAAATTCGAGATATTGGTAAAAAAACAAATAAGCTAAATTATGTCATGAGATTATTAGTTACGATTACATAAGTAGACTATTAATTGTATGTTGATGTTGAAATAAACCTTACTTACTAATAATAACAGCTTATTAATTGTGTTTTGTCACGAAACATTGCATCCTGCATATTGAAGGTATGATTAACTTAATATGTATTGCTAATCAAAGGGGGATCATTATTTTTCATTTGGAATTGATTGTGCCTTGATCAGAAAAAAATCTAAATTGGTTTGCGTGAGTGGTATACAACATATTCATATTAATATATAATTTCAAACGATCTCTAGTACTTCTAAACAATGGCATACATGCTGTATTTATTTATAGTGCATGCATACAACTTATAATTCCATTATTAATACAAGAAGAGGTTATATTAATATGTTAATAAATACGAGGGTGCTTGGTTAATATATATAAGGTCTATAATGAAGTGTAAATGACATTAACAACTTCCTTCTCAATTACGCTTACTAGTTATACAAATGATAAATTATTTTAATAAAGTTATTTGTTTCCAGTATACTAAATTGATCGCAAATTGGTATATGTATAACAATTATGTATGTCAACTTTTTCACAATTCAAATTTTAAGGTTAAGGCAAACACCGAAACAGATGCTAGGGGATATTTTTATATTTATATTATTATCTCAACTGTTGTATTCGAAAAAGTAGGTTTTCGTTCATTATTCATTATTAATATGCATTACCATTATATTGCTGCAGACAGTACACTTCAAATTGATTGTCAGAATTATGATTACCCGAGAGAACTGTCAAATGTTGAAAAAAATCTGTAATGTTAATCAAGCAGAAGAATCCAATATCTAGATTGAACTGCGGAACAAATTTGTACCCGACGTTCACTTAAAACTATCATGAAGGACATCGAAAAGATGCTAATCTCCGACAGGCTTATATTGGACAACTGAATTGATTTCGATGTATTATTACGCGAACGTTGATTTCGCCTAATTTGAACTGCTATCAATGGAAACACAATTTTACAAAGAAACCCTTTTTTGACTTCAATATCAATGACAATAAGGTGCATTTATTCTACTATAAACATAATTGATATGAAAACCACACATTTTTTATTTAAACTCAAGATAGATAAGACGACATATTTATGTTTTAAAACGTACTTCTTATCAACACGGCATTTTTCATTGATGTTATTAAACTATGTTTTGTATGATCTAGTCTTTGTGTGAGATACTCATTAACCACGTGTGAACATTGTCCTGGATTTCAGATAGGACAACAATTGGTTCTGAAACAAATTTGCACTGACAATGACATACCTAAACATGTACCTTTCGATACATCGTTTGCTTTACTGTGCTTATCATGCTAGAAAATAATGTATATGAGTCCCGTCCGTAATGAGGCATGTTAAAACACCAACTAACTTCTTGTTTTTGTAAGATCACAATATATCTAACATATGTACAGTAGTGATTCATTAAGAAATCACTATCGTAATTTTGATTAGTAACCATTTAATTACAGAGCACACGTTACCCCGAAGTTCTTATTAGCCTTAACTATGGAACATGATACGCATAATTTAATTGATATGAAATGACACACCCTGTGTTAGTTTAAAGTAATGGCAAAGATATATTTTAAGTTCGGTTTAACGATATTGCCCTTGTTGAATCGTTTGTAGTAATTGCCGGTGGAGCCATTGAATAGGCTTTAGTATGTTTTATACTTGTAATGATTAGCACTAAAATGTATTTAAAGTATTCTGAGCATGTTTTCAAAATCGCTATATCCAATAAGAATAACTCGTTGATTTATTTCTTATGGTGATTATTTGTTGATTAGAATTGTGCAGTTAAATTCATAGTTAAACATAAATTCGATTGTTATCAGGTAATAAACTTGTGTACCATGATTGCTTAAATAGTTGAGAGAAAAGCTCAACAGCTCTTCTTCACTGAAACGAGATTGTATAAACTGTTGCAATATTATGCATTCATGATAAATAACAATTTATTTCACACTTCATTATTTTTCATAATTTTTTTTTAAGAACATATTTTTATAAAGGGACCTGTTCACAGATTTATAAAATGACTACTTTCGTAAATTTAAATAACTTAAAAAATGTATACAATATATTCAAACACATGACTTACAATAAAATAACTTAAAGATATGTAGTTTTGTTTATATATGAATACTCAATGGAAATAGATCGTGTGTTTTACACGTTACAACGGCAATTTGAAAATAATACACATTACTAACATTAATATATATAAAAAAAAATATGTACATCATAACAATAAACTTAATACTTTAGAGATAGCGCGTTAGACATTTCCCCAAAAGTGCCGGAATAAAATTCGTGTAGAGATAGAATTGGTAATTTGTCTGTCCTACGTTTTAGAAGGTAGCATTTAGTATGTGGGTATGCACGTGGTAACTTATATCCGTATGTCCGTCCGAAAATACCTGCTCCATCCATATTTTTACCATAATATGGTTTCTTTTCAAATTACTTGGCAACGTAGTCAATCATTTTAAAATGACCCTTCTCAAAGGTCATGGACACGTTTACAGGTTACACTTGTAATTCAAGTTTTGAGACAAATGTGGAATGTGGAGGCCTTCGTGCCTTATTAACACATGTCTTCTTTTATTTTCAAGTTCTAATTACATAAAATTGTTTCACGTTTAATTTGTTTGTATATACATTTCAAACAATACAAAAATCTATGAAAAAAGTTATTTTACTCTAAAGTTATCTTCGGTGATATCATATATAAGTGCTTTTGTAGTACGTCTGTGTGATTGAATCAGAATTTCGCACGGATTGCAATCTTCTCCAGGGGACTTGTTTGCTGTGGCAGACATTTTCTTTAATAGAGGGCAGCATTCATTGCTTCAGAAACTTCTTGAGTCCAGTTTGCTCGGTGTTAGACATCTATTACACCTTTAATATTAGATCATAGGTGAGGGTTGAGCGGGGACCAAACCTGGGTCTCTTGAGTGGCGCAAGTGTTTTACCACTAGAAAACGGCTGCGCTCGCGACAACAATATTTCTCTTCTAATTTTGTATTTTCTTAATATGAGCTTAATAAATAAACGTGATGCATCAACTTGTTAACTCGCATGCAATATGGATTTGTTTAAGATGTGGCTTTTTTTCACAACAAGATTGAAAATCATTCATACAAGTGATACAAGTCGTTTTCTTTATCTGTGAAGACATACGAGTACGACGAATTTAGTTTTTGATCGGTTTATGCTGACAGATTATATGTTTGCCTGAGTAATTAATCAACAAAACGTCCATGACTTTGTTACTCTATTCCCATTAAGTCTCTGCAAGTTCCATTGGGTAATTAGTATAAGCTACGGGTCATGAACTCTATGAATGTATTATATTTAAAACTGAGAAAGGAACAAACTACACGTCAATAAGAGTTCCATTTGCTAGTTAAGTATGTATGTAATTACACTTTCTTATACATAATTCTACACTTTTAATTGACTTAGCATGGACGTATTATGCTAATCTAGTGGAGCTTAATTAATACAAAAGCAAACGTTATATATTGCAAATAGATACATAAATAAAACAATAGACCATATTTTACGAGACAAAGTGATCATTGGTGAATAAATGTGCAAGATAAAGATGCTTTTTTTAATTGGTGTGATGTACATTAATATGCTTAGAACATCTACCAGGTTTAACTACAACAACGCATTTAAATATGTGTCAGTAAAACGTATTCATTATATTCCTATTTACAATCCAATTCAATACCCACACTTAATTCATTCGAACCAAAATAATTTGTTATCAAGGTAGGCGTTAAGGTGACATACTTGATACTATCAATTAACCGGCTGACCAGTGCAATTAGGCTTCATAATTACCGTTCTGTTCTATTCAAAATAACGGTTCTATTTGCCTTGGCTACATTGTTCCGATCAATTAATTCCCAATTATCGGTTAATATCGAATTTCCAAAAAATAAGCCATGACTATCTGACAAGTAGGTTAACATTCTCCGATAGCTCCATCCACATGAAAGGTTACTATACATTTAAAAGTTATGTTTTTGATGTATTATCCTAATAAATGAATCAACTCATAATATACTTTTTGTTATTTTACAACTGGTTAAAGTCAGCAATTTTACCATTGTTTATTTTAAACATTAATTTTCAGGTAATAGTTTTTGCTCGTCCGTCCATGGTGAAATATTAAGCAAATATTTAATGTTAATTATTCATGTAGTGGAATGTGGGCGTGCGTCGTTGACTTTCAGTTATTGTGTTTATATCAACAGCACATTGTGTGCCCGATTTGGTTTATGCGACTGATGAGTAATTCATTTAATTAGTAATGCTTTGAACACGTTGCATCTTTTAATTTCTTCTAAATCTAAGTATACTGCATACTCCTGAAAAACGTGTTGAAATTAGATACAAAATAAATTATGATCTCTCTACATTGCACTGTAAAGACATAGTATAATCCATCTAAGACCAATTATCGTTATGGCTTTATGCCATCATTCTTAACATGCTAATACGATTCACATCACATGTATGATTGGTTCTAAATTTGGTGATCCTCTTAAAATAGATGATTAATATTTTGTTGACAGACTGCATATTACGGCATATAGGTGATACTAGACGCATATTGTTCATTGTTTAATATTTATCTCTCAATAAGCATTTACACTGTAGCCCTGTTTATGTGAATACATCCAAAACAGAAAGATTTTCCTACAACCATCCTCTCCGTGCAACATTTGAGTTGAAAGCAATATCTGTGTATACCTTATTAATATAAAATAACCTTCGGGCGGTTTCCATTATTCAGATGCGGGTTCGGATTAACTCTCTCTTAAAAGTTGCGGGGAAACAATATAGTGTATTCCATATAAACAACTCATGTTGAATGCGATAAACACATAGGGTTGTCGGAAAATAAGATTTAAAATACTTATAGGAGGATAAATCGTATGTGTTTATCATCACACTTTCCTTTGCTGCAAATCATCCGTTATATTAGTTTCCTCGTCATCATTTTATTTTCTATTATAGTTAAGGTAAATTTTGATATTATTTATGGAACTGATTTATTAATCACATGTACTTAAAAGTTATAATTATCATGATTATTATTCTATAATAATAACTATTATTGTAATTGTTATAATTATAAACATAATAATAACGATGAGTTTAGCGACATTAGCTATGAGATTGTTAAGGTATATTAATGTGTATTTGTTATTATGTTAATTTGATTAATAGAGGGAAGCAGGGCCGAAAGAAACATTTATGGCTTTCAAGGTAAGAGCTACAGTAGTATATGTGAATCTGATCACAGGATGTATGTTAAACTTCGTATTCAAAAAAATGTAGAAAAATTAAATCTTTGTTAACAAGCCTTGTTTTTAAAAAGGACATGATCAATATTGTTTTTTAAGTGTACAGCCCCAATTCATCCGCTGTTTTCTTCGGAATCCTTGCCGTTGTTGAAACTGTGTACCTCATTATACACGTGATTTACAAGTTCTCTCGTGGCCTGGGTTTTCAAAATGTACCTCAAACTATTCGTGTGCGAGATATTTAACTTTCCCTTGTTGATTCCATTGTACATGGTAAATATTAGATGAATAATATTTCAAACATTTTGGATTTAAACAAATCTATAAGATGTTTACGCCCTGTTTAAGGATAAATTAAAAAAATCTAAACCGAGTCGCTGACGAGTTCCTAATGTAAGGTAAAGTGTTCTAAAATTGGCTTTCGGATAATGAAAAATCAGTCACGTAGCGATCACTTCATGATCTTGTTTTATGTACCTTAACTTACTACGGTAATTGTTTCAGATAAATGTTAGTTAAAACATATTTATTTCAAACAATACATATTGTTATACATCGAATTACATTCAATATTTATACAGTTAACATGTTTGAATAGGATGGGAATGAAAGACAATGTCTTATATAGTTCTTCTCCTGATAAAATACAATTACATGTTGTTAGACGAACATAGCTGGTTTTTTATGATTACGCAATAATATTGGCATGCAAGCAAAAAAAGAGATTCCTGAGTATAGAGTTTCATTTATGAAAAAAGGAAAACAAAAATGTTATAGGTTAACATTCGAAGGGTGAAGGAAAAGGACTGACAGAGTTCGTGGGAAAGAATATAAGAAGTTTTAAAATACATGATTATGGCAAAAGAGGGAAAGAAGGTTGAGAGTCGTTCTGTAGCATATTACGAATAAAATCGATTGCTTTTTACAATATATTTGTGAACTGCATCAGCTATTTTAGTATTTGTTAAGAAGTCACGAGTGTTGTCTCCATATAGAATAGTCTCAATGCAGGGAACAGAATATACGGATATTGAGTTAAGAAATTCGTCGCGAATATGTGCATACTGAGTGCATTCGAGGAAATACTGTGACGTCGTTTCACGACGTCCGCATTGACATTACAGGGATGTAATAATATTGCGTCTGAAAAGATGTTCATTTAAAGCACTACACTTTGTTCTTAGGCGCGTGTGTAACATTTGAGATCGTCTTTCGCCGTATGAAAATAAGGGATTTGCAATCGGTCGATCTGTGTTAATGAGCCTTTTGAAAGAATTGATCGATTCAGCGTTTTTGGCGTCATCGGGGATATTATTCCATTCAGATACAGTGGACGGAATAAACGAATTTGAATAAAGTGACGTTCGCGCTTGAACTGTTTGGAGATGTGACAAATTTCTTTATGAGTAATTGTTACTCGACCCAACTGTTGCGGGCAAAAGAGACTGTAAGTAGTTTGGAACATTGTTCGAGTTCATTTTGTACGTTAATACTAGTTTATGTTTGTGTCTTCGTTGACTGAGAGTTTCCCATTCTAATTCATTATAAAGTTCTTCTAATGGGACTAGAAGTGTACAACCGGATGTTATTCGCGCGGCTTCGATTTGGATTGTTTCTAGTTCATCTTTTTCATATTGCGTACAATTATCAAATACAGCGTCTGAGTACTCAAGGATCGGTCTTATAAACGATACATATATTTTCTCGAGAGCTTTTCTATCAAGCATTATTTTTAATCGACGCATTATATGAACTCGTGTCCATGCCTTTTCCTTTACAAAGGATATATGTGCATGCCATGTACAGTCATTGGACATAAAAACACCTAAATGTTTAATGACATCAACACTAGGAATATCAACGTTTTGCATAGTCAATGGTGGATGAGTTGGTTTATTTATTTTGCGTTAAATCAGCATTGATTCGGATTTTGATGGATTTAAGCATACCAACCATTTTTCAGCCCAGCTGGAAATTGTATTAATGTCTGACTGCAATACGGCTGCAGTAGCGTTAGGTGAATTTACGACCATGAAAAGACTGGTGTCATCAACGAACAAATTTATGTGTGCATTAATATCAGAAATGATGTCATTTTTATACACTAAAAACATAAGTGGGTCTAGAATAGAGCCTTGAGGGACTGCGGCGAGAATTTCAATAGGGGTTGAGTGCGATCCTGGTAATATTACTGTCTGTTTACGATCGGTAAGATAATTTGACAAAAACGATAAAAGATTTCCTCGAATGCCTGCATGTTGTAATTTGCATAATAGACCTTTGTGCCATACTTTATCAAAAGCTTTACTGATATCAAAGAATACAACTCTGACCTCAAGGCCATTGTCTAGGGCTCTGCAAAATGTATCATAGATATATGTAAGCTGATTGACAGTGGAGTCACCAGGCAAGAAACCAGATTGAGTGGGAGCAAAACATTTATTCGCACGAAGAAAATTAAATATGTGTTTATGTAATATCCTCTCAAATACCTTTTTCAGTAGTATTTAACAGCGATAATTAGAAACTAGGGATGGATCGCCTTTTTTACATATTGGGCACACATTTGCACTTTTCCAAGAAGAAGGCATTTTGTAAGTATTTAAACAAGAGTTAAACAAATCACATAAGGGGTAACTTAATTGAAACATTGCCTCTTTGAGGATTCGGTTATCTATTCCATCGGGACCGGACGCTTTTCCTACATTTAGACATTTAATTGAGTCAATAACCTCCCCCTCTGTTATATATATAGACTGAAGGCTGTTAGAGCTTGCATGGTGCATAGGTTGAAGATCATGGTTGCTTTCATCATCTGAACACTGACTTGCAAAGTACTTATTGAGCATATCAGCTTTACTTGTATCCTCCACTACACAAATATTGATCTGATCATCATAAAGAGGCGGAATTGAGTTATTTGTGTTACTGGGAATAAATTTTCGAAGTGTTGTCCACCAGTATTTAGCGCAGAGATCGGATGACTTGAGATTTTGTGCAATACTGTTAAAGTATTCAATTTTTTGAATGACGTAAAAGTAGAACAACCTAATTCCTGACATGACGGAAATTTGACCACTTAGTAATACTGTTAAATTGCAATTGCTTTGCTTTTCGGTATAGACGTTTCCGTTTACGAATTTTTTTCTTTATGTTATTGTTTATCCATGTAAGATCTCGAGAACGGATACACGCATTTTTGTTAGGAATACATGTACGTGCAATGTTCAATATTGTTTCAGTTATGTTTTCCGCGTAGATATCAACATCTTCGCATTTTACTAGATCCCAATTGGTATCTGACATTAATTGTCGTAGTTTAGAATAATCCCCAATGTCGTAACGCCAGATATGACGATAAAACGTTTTACATCTTGGTTTCGTAAATTTTAATCTCACAAAAACAGGGCAGTGGTACCGAACAGTTTGATCTAAAAAGGGTTAGCCTGTTCCAGAAAGAAGTACGGTGTTCCGATTGCTTACAAATATAAGGTCAATTATGGAAGATGAATGTTCAGTATAATGTGTTGGTTCGTTTAAAAGTTGCGTTAGGTCATGCTGTTTACAAAATTCATTAATTGTTCGTGCAGTCGATTCAGCGAGAGCATTAATGTTAAAATCACCTGTTATAATAATATCATTTATTCGTGTTTTTCTGGCTAGCGCAATGGAATCTTCTATGGAATGAATATATGATCTATCCGCACTTGGCGGTCTATAAAATACGCCAAAAAGAATAGATTTATTTCTTGAGAGAAACACTTCAATCCAAATACATTCTACGTTATTTAATTCAAGATCATGTCTGCGTTTGAAAGCAATACTTTCATTTACGTAAATAACAACGCCACCATGTGAATCGAATGGTCGATCTTTACGACTTGGTTGGTGGAAGCCATTAAAGAGGAGATCGGTAGATGAAATTGAACTACTTAACCATGTTTCAGTAAAACCAATAATATCAAATTCACGTAGACCTGTGTAAAGAACATCTTATTATTGCATAAGACTTTGAATGTTATAATGAACAAAACTTAAGTGTTTTGTTGCTGAATCATTGGAAGTGGATAAAGAACTGTTTGCATCATCTGTGTAAAGAGATGCATTAGACAAAGAGGGCCCTGGGTTCGGATGTACATCACCTGATCATAATAGAACTAAAAAGAACCAGCAGCATACTAAAACAACCAAGAAGCGTTTTAGTAGATTCTTGAGAAAAAGAATATCAGTATGTTTATTTTTTCCTATCAGTACGCGTTTACATGGGTGTTCAATACTCATTGACATGTTTATTGACTGGTGTACACTTATTTGTAGTGAGTAGAGGCTGATAACATTTAGCCATAATTGACATGCATATAATACGTGTATGAGGAGTGGAAAAAAAGCTGATGATCTATATGCAATCATGGTAGCGTTTTGTGGTCTCTGTTTAATGTACAACATAATGATAGGCTCCAATGAAGACGAGATGAGCCAGAAACGCTGACATGATACGTTTGTTGCATTTGATCAAGGCTGAGTTTACAATTTGATTACGACATTTGCTACAGAACTTCTTCAAAAAGGAGCAAAAAGGAGGAGCTTTTAGGAGGGAAGAGAAGAAAAAGGATAGAGTAAAGAAAAAAAGCATAATAAAGATATAATAATCAGATGGTTACGCATCGCCATACTAGGGATATTTGAATCGTAAACAAATAACAGATCACATCATGCAGGAAGGTAACTGAGTGTTGACACATAAATTAGAAAGTGAAAGGTGCTAGACAGATGTAGACCTAAATGTATCCACGTTACCTGAAATACTATGTCGGAATCTCTACAAAAATATTGTCCGAATGTGTTATTAAACAGCCAATACCAGTATACGTGGTATCATCTAGTATACCATTGATACAAAGAAGCAACGGCATAAGGTGTTAACCATGGTAAAGATATGTTAAACTGGAATCAGCTATTCACAATTTTCATAATATAACAGACAGCATTGCATAAATATACACAGAGGCATGTATTTACTTATATTGTTACATAAGTACAAGTATGCAAGTCACAATATAAAGAAGTGAAACTCCAGCTGCTGGAGCAGTATTGAATTTTCATTAAAAACAATTAGTTGGTCCTTTATTTAAGGCAAGTGACCGATTGCCCAAACAGTACAAAACAGCACAATACAGCACAATACAAACCAACATAAACACAAAATATGAATAAAGCTGGGGTCACCGCCTTGGAACGGTCAATGCAAAGCATTGGGGGTTTAAACCTGGTTATAGAGCGCTCAACCTCACACTTGGCCCAGCAATATTCATAATACATTTAAGTGTAAATAAAATTTAACGTCATAGCATTGTAACTCAAATTAAACAATAATAAAAGGGAATTAAAACGCATTCAATTTAATTACTATTTAATTACTCAATTGCAATGAAGATACAAGAGTAACAGAATTACAACTTTTTGACGAACGATCAAATAAAACTATTAACAATTGTCAACTACATTCCTTCTTTATAGAAAAGATTTGAGAATATAGAATCATATAGTTAATATCTCAGATAATCATCGCGCAAATACAGGAAGAAGCAGCAATAATGGGTGTAAAAATTCCATATTACCTAGCTTGGTTGTTTATGTGACTGCTAAACAAATTAAAAATAATTAAATCAAACAAGAAACGCCTATCAGAAAGAAAATATAAATAAAATGGAACGTTATAAACCCAATGACCTATGCATGTAGATTACAACTGGGAAAGTCGGTCGTATGACGTCACAAAAATCCATAATGACATAATGACGTGAACAAATTCCAAGGGCAGTACTAAATACAAATATTAATGGGGCTGTGCTACTAATAAAACAAGTTTAGGTGATTTAATATTAAGAAGCAAATGAATAAAAATGGTAATTCCATTAAAGCGACATTATTGGAATCAAACAGTATATAGGTGTTTTGACAACTGAAGACAGAAAGACAGAAATGATTTGATGTACGATTTGAGTCCAAATGTAGTTTACATGCATACACGCACGCACACACACACACACACACACACATACACATACACTGTAGGAAAGAGAATGTTAAATTGGAATCAACTATACACAATTTGAGCAATATAACATCATAGTATAGTTATATTTATATAGGCATGTATTCACATACATTTTTACATAAGTACAAGGATGCAAGTAATAAACATACACGCACCCACGAATGCACGCACGCACATACATGCATACATTCATACATACACATATACACAATTTGCACAATATGGTATAATTATATAGATTGGCATGTATTAAAATACATTATTACATAAGTACAAAGATGCAAGTTATATACATGCACGCACGCACGGGAGCGCACGCACGCACGCACACACACAAACACATGTAAATACATACAAATATACACAATTTGCACAATATGGTATAATTATATAAATTGGCATGTATTCGAATACATTATTATATAAGTACAAAGATGCAAGTCATATACCTGCACGCACGCACGGAAGCGCACGCACGCACACACACGCATCGAACATTTTAAAACTAGGCTAAAACTGATATGAACACGAGTATTTCTCGTATTAAATAAGTAGATGATCCGTTTTGCTATTGTTGATACAATAAGACAGACAAGGCAATCAGTACCTGATAAAACTGTTCAACCAATCGGTGCAGTCGTGTAGAACGAAACAATGTGGGTCACTCGCGAAAGTATGTTCAAGCATATCAAGTGTCCACAGGTATATATTGTATGTAAACATTTACGCACGTGACATCTATGGCTATAGAAAGCTTTTACACTGCGCACTTAAGATAGAGGCGTATACGTTTTGTCCCGAACACTTATGTATACGCCTCAAAATCAGACAGGGTATTACGTCTATGGGTCGAGGAAATACCTTGTCGTGTAGCCTTGATAAGAACTGACCCATCCGCTGTCAAGGCACTGTCGATGTGTTCGGAGCGAACTAGCATTCAAGCGTTTAAAAGAAGCTGTGCACGTTCCTTTGTTAAGTTCTCGTTGACATAGACTTTGGCTAGGCCAGGGCAGTGTTTAAGTTCACGTCTTTTGTGGTACAATTTTTGTCGAGCTCTGTAACTGACAAATTTAACTATGATGGGCCGACATCTTCCCTTAGCGGCTTTACCAGATCGGTGACTGCGGTCAATCTCGTTCAGGCTGACATTTGCACCCACATCTTTGCACAACTGCAAGACGAGTTTGTCTGTATCTTCCCTACAATCCGGTTCCGATTCCGGGACACCTGAAATTCTAAGACTATTTCGGCGGCTATATTGTTCGGCGTTATCACGCGCAGCTTCCAGTTTTAAGATTTGTTCTTTCAAGTTTTTTTCCTTCATAAGATATGTATTTTGATTTTCAACTTCGTTGGTTCTATTTGTCAGTCCGACAATAACACCATTTACAATCGAGTCAACCATTCCTTCTAGGACAGTGTCAATATTTGCACAAACTGATTGCTGAACGGCCGTAGAAATAGCTTCAATTGTAGCCTGATCTATGTGACGAGCGGACGTTATTTCAGACATCGTGTCAATTGTATATTGATAATCTTCAGAGATACAGATCGAGTCGCTAAGAATACGATTCCTTTTTTGGTCGCCAATATTTTCAGGGGTAGATAGCACAGACGCACTTCGTTTTGTGGATTGTATTGGTGTCGATGTGATAAAACTCATATTTTTTATTCATTTGTAATGGTCATTGCGGTCACTATTTTTATGCGCACAGTATACGTTCAGTGGTTCACTGGTGTACACATTACACGCACGTATTGTGTATTAGAACGTTTGCAATGTGTCAACTTTTAGTTATGAATAGATTTTGAACTATAAATAGATTTACATCCCCGACACAAAGAGCGTCACTTACTTCGCTTTTAATTCCAATCTTTGAGCAGCATATCACTCATTCAAAGCTAGTGATCACTGAACACATTTACACATCCCTAGAGCGATACTAGAAGAGTCTTAGAACATAAGTAAATAGTTGGTTTTCAATCTGCACTAAAACATGCAACCATCATGTCCGCCACCGGAAGTTCATGCTTGATAAATGTTGCATATTATGCAAATACTCGTTTAATGTTTGCAATTTTGCATACATTCACTTGTTGGTGCGCGTTTGTATTGCATTAGAAAAAATATAACAAACTACATTGAAATATCATTTAATGTTTGTATCAAACTTTAAAAATCATTACTATATAAAATATGTATAGTCATTAAAAGCCATTAAGAGTACTGAACACATATCCTTGGATGTCAATGAGTGGTTTTGTAGCGTTACTTAAGAGAAAGCTTCAAAAGAACCGTTTATCAAGCCGTATCCGATATTTGTAAGGATGAAGTAATTGCGAGAACCTGTAGCATTTTGACGAGTTCTGGATTATTTCCAACACATGCAAAGGCTTGTATAGAAGTGAAATGCCCTACCACGAAAGAGTTATAAGTTTTCATTTGTCTTACTCCTATAATGTATTCGTCATCCCCTTCCCGTAACACAACAAATTAATTGTATGGCGTCAAAAGTTTATATTGAATATATGAATGACAGCATACATCCAAATAAATGCAGTCATACACGAAGATGTATCGGACAGTAAGATTGCGGCCTTGTGAATATATCTTACTGCAAAATGAAGTCAACATAAAGCTTATTTATATGTGTCACGTTACATGTGACAACACAATTGCCGTATAATGTAACCCTTGATAATAGTTGTACTTTTCTTCTAGGTATAATAACATATGGCGCCATTTATCTTATGACGTAAGACATTGATACCGCGAATTAGTTGGAATACACATGACCCAAACATGTTTATCAAACGCACTAAAATCACTACAACAGTTGTCAAATGAGATCACGCAAACAAACAATCATTAAATAGGGCTATAACTTTAAGAGAACGATACTTTCCGTTAGATAAGGAGATGTTTTCCCCAACATTACCTTAGACTTTATAAAAAAAAAACGGACTTAGACTCACGTTATAATAACTGTTTGTTTTAGATACGAATACTGACTTGATGTAAATTGAAATTCCTCTAATTCACTGAACCATTTCTGTGCCAAATCGGACTATACCAGCACAGTTCATTAAGCAATAATGTTTTCTTAGATTTAAAGTATAAGGCTCTGTTGCTGAGAACCGACTCATGTCTTCAAAATGCCCTAGCTGGTGTGCAAATTGTAATGCCGTAAGAGTTTTAAAATATTATTGACGTGGTTTATATTTTTAAACACACGAAGATGTAAATTATATACATTTACAATGTACATACGTATTTAGTACTGTTTTCAAACGTAAGGCCTGTAACAATGCTACAGTATGCTTAAACGTTACCTTGTATTACCATTCAAATTGAATACAAAATAATTCATCTTGATGACACAAGTCCGTTCTCACCAACATAGTCTAAGGCTTCAAATCTTAAAAAACAATACGGTATAATGAACTGTGCTGGTAGTATACATGTAGTCAGATTTGTATAGAAATCGTTCAAGTGAATGAAAGAAATCAGGCATTTAAATTGAAATTTGTAGACATGAAAACAATAGTCAGTACTTCCACGGTTGCTGTGAATTGAAACATATTTTCCCGTTAATAAAGAACAACATGCTCGCTTCACAACAAAGTAAACTTGTGTTGAACGGAACTACCTTTAATTTAAATTCTTTTAAGCGTTATCCAATCTTTGTCAAAGTAAACAAGATGTTTGTGGACAAATGTTATTTTCACTTCGCGCCACCTGAAAGAAACAGCTATGTGGATATTATGACCACCTTTTTTGCTGCTAATGTACAAGACAGTTAAGGTAAGAAATTGTGAAACCTTTTCGCATCCTATGAAAGCAACTGAACCTATTATATGGTAGAATACAAATTAAAAAAATAATAATTTCTTAGTATGTGTGAAAATTGCTTTTTGAGTTTCACTAAATATATGTTTACTGACATCAAACAGAAAATCAACATGGTATCAAACATGTTTTGTCTAAAGCAGAGAGAGAAACAAATACGATACGCATTGAATGGGGTTGCCGGACCATGTTTAACACAAGTTTGAAGAACAAATACATTGACAGGATAATACGCTGAATACCCTGTTAATAAACACTCCCATACGGATGGTTTATTACGCTCGGCTCTTATGTGGTAACAACCTGTTGTACACCGTTTGTTGTAAGCTAAATTTCAATTAACCTATATTAGATGAACATAACATATGTAGACCAATGGAATTATACAAATGCATTTTAACAATAAAATATAGTATCGAACGTATTGATTATGACTCAAAGTTTTGTTTGTATAAGTTATTAAACTAAATACTTTATGGGAGTTATATCATTTATTTATATATCTTTTCAAATTGAGTCATTCTCGTTTGAACAAAAATAGATAAAATATCACTCATATATATTGTGAGTCATACGTTCATACATTCAGTGCCTTCATTTGTCAAATTTGGCGCCACGGATTATTTATCTCGTACAAATCAGCCATACGGTAATGTTACATCTACATCAATCATATGTTTCTGTTGTCTGGGCAACATATTGCGATAGTTAGGCCAACACTGATACGCAATGCCCATAAGCCTTTATGTATTGAGCGTTATGTCTGTTACAATAATTAATATATGAAGGAATGCAATCGTTTTCGAGATAACAAATCAAAACAACACTCCGTGTACATAATGTTTTTATTTATAATAAGTATACTACCTTCTAAATTGATTTTTTTCCGTATTCACAGAAATAAAACAACCGTTCAAAGTAACTTCCTATCAAACTTTAGAAAATGGTGCATTCGTTTGTTCTAAATTGGAAGTTGGACAAATGTTATGTTGCTAGTCGGCTATTTTCACACATATACATGTATCGTCATAGTGCGTCTGTTTCCACATATTAACAGCTAAGTATATGATCTTTAATAATCAGTATAATAAAAAAAGAATAATTATAATAGTAATAAGACGAATATCAATTACTAGAAACTTTTTTCAAACGATGTCTGAACAAATCAGGACAGAGTATTGGGTTTTCCCAACAGTGTACATGTCACGTGTACATGAATCATTGATCTTCTAAGAATATTTTGTTTGCAATTAATTCCCTTCTCCTTTCGTTTAAGTACTGCAACGTTTTCTTGGGCAATTTTAAAATATTTTTTTCATTCATCGGCGTTTTATCTGTTATGAAGAAAGGAATACGAACGCATAAACCCTTTTGTATATACTGAAGTCAATATTGAATCTGAATGATGGTTTTATATTATATAATATCAACATAGCTATTATCTGTAAGATTGTGAACTTGAATAGTTTTCGGCTAACATTCCATTCTTAGACGATCTGTTTGCTAATTGAGTAATACATAGTGCATTTGTTTCTGAGTAAAGTGAAAAAAAAGATTGTTTACAGCGCTTGCGAGAGTGAACATGTTTCAATGTTCTTATTTATCCATGAATAATAATTTACCGCATACAATATTGGAAAAGAAGTGAACTATAGTTACCCATGTATTTTTTAAATATATGTGATATGACAACTTCTATTGTTTATTTAGTCTTAATTTGATTCAGCCATAATGAATACATCAGTGTATTTTAACCTATTTGCGTCGTATGAAATTAAAGCGTGTTCGTATTATTACTTAATTCTAAATGATGGCAAATAACAAATAAAACCTTCAGAGTGAATAAAAGAAAAAAATAGCCAATATTGGTTTTATTGCACCCGCTCTACAATATACATACACATTTCTTGAACGCATCTGCGGCAACCCTTTCATAGATTTTTTTGAAAGAAAACACAATAATGACAAACACTGTGCCAATTTATCTTATTTTATTTATTTGCAGTATCTGTTAAGAACACATTCGCGTGCAAATTCCGTTTTTTTTTTCAAATATTATATAATTCAAGTCGTTCGTTCTTGACGAATAAAGTTTTTAGTATGGCTAAACCTTTTTAAAACTTAAGACTTTACCTTATTTTCTTAAATAAAACTATAAAGCTAATGGGGTAAAATACATTATTGCTTATGGATATGATCAAAGCACAAATCAGGAAGTAACAGTTTTTAACGTGTTTTTTTTCCACAGAAAATTTAGATTATTAATCTAAGTGTAATTATTGTGTTCACTTCAATTGCAAACAATTCACAATTGGTTTAGATAGCATCTGTTTTGTGTTGCTTTAGTATTTTGTAACATTTGAGGGCATTGAAAAATACATGTATAGAAATCAACATGTATTTATGCCATGCAAGTATTTCCCGTGAAGTTGTGAATTGACTTATTATTCAAAAATGTGTTGTTTTCAATATGCATTCTTTTTATATATTTACAAACGATGCGAGCACTTCTATTTCATGAAATTGAGGTTAAATATTTTAAGTTTACTTATACAACACATGTGGACAATTTGTATAAAATATGCGATGCCACCATTTCTGGTGAGATGAAAAACGCACTTACATAATTACGCTAGAGTATTCAAATGCTTAAAAAATAATAATTAGAGCATTCACATGTGTTCCAATTTAAACACAGATGGAATGTACCACCAGTATTAACCCGTCGAGTCTTATATGCACCAACGATAGCTACATCTAATCAGCTCATTATATCAGCTGATTGCATTAACATCAGATTGACACCGTGTCCGCCCATTATATTTGTGGAACATTAACATCGTGAAAGCGCACATGTTATGGAGCATTTTTATATCGTGTCAACACATTATATAAAAGCTCGTTCACACTGACAGAAATATAGTAGTATACGTTGAAGGCTATTTTATTAATTCTGTCAAATTGATACAGATTATTGTGATTTTCTTACTTTGTCAAATTTGCTGTGTTTGCGTGTTCAGTAAGTCTTACATGTATATGCCATTAAACAAATATTGTATGAAACAACTTTGAGAGACGACAAATCTGATTGAATTAAACGAAATAAAGGAATTACAAAGATATGTTCTTTCGTGTCAATTAAGAAATATTTGAAGTGGCACATGCAACCAGAACATTGAATCAACTTTAAAGATGATTGCTAATAAAACCTTATGGTGAAAAAAAAACAAGAATGACATAGAACTGTGTTAGTCACAAATAAAAACAATCATAACATGTACAAAGAATATATTATATAAGAAGATGGTTTTATCAAGTTCGACTAAACTTATTATAAGCAGCATTGTATGACCTGCAGGTCTGTAATAACGCTTCAAAATTCACTCTAAAAAAATAAGTTTTTGATAAAACAAAAACTTATTCCATGGAAATGTATTTATAGTTCACGAAGTTCGGTTAACAATATATATATTGCCTTTGATTTATAAGGTAAATTGATGTCAATCTGAGAGCACATATGTGCAGACATAAGCAGAGCGACAAGGAGACGGATATGCATATGTATGTGTTTAAGGGGTCGTGTGTCTGTATAGTGTTGTTGAAGCTGATATTATATTCTTACGAGTACATTTTGAACCAACATACATTTCTTTTACAAATCATTGCATCCTTGATTCTATGAATATATATTGTTTTATTTAAGAACAGGTATATTTTAACGAATTATAAAAAAAATTGTCTTACACTACAGAGATATGTTTATATCATAAATATATGGTGAGAGTAATTATTCCTTCTTTTAACTTTTAATAATGAGCATATCTGCCTGTATATATTTTAATTACTAGTTTGATATGATCTGAACACATTTTACAAACATCTAAACCTTTGTCAAAGAATTTTCATGAATGTAGTTATTTTCAAGGGTTAAAATTGGATGTTCGATCTATCGCGTGTGATGCAAAACCCACATCGCTAATAACGATGCACCTTGAAAGTTGGTATTTATTTTTTTGAACAAGTATGCATTAATGTGAACACAGATAATAGCTGTGCTTCCTAATACGCTTTTCGTTTAAAACTCAATATCAGTGATGATATGTCCGTAATGTTTTTATTATGTTTCGTTTTGGAACAATATTATGCTATACATAAAACATACAAACATGTAAGATTTTGACGTCAATTATAAAACTATTTTGGTTGTATAAGCTATGTCTACAACTTACACACCTATGCAAAATACAAAATCACAAAAGCGTGCTGTGGTTAAATAAATGTACGCACATTTTGTTTAATTCATTTTGCAAAATATATTTTTTGTTCTATGAACAGAACAAAGCCTTATATTTTAAACAATGTATGTTAATATATTATAATGCATGTCTTTAAGTTTAAATAGACACTTTTATTATTATTACACCTATTTTAAATGTAAACAAAAACAACGACAAATATGTATGCATTACCAACCTTTAGAACAAATATTGTCTGTCTCGCATACGAGTAAGTAAGCATTTAATGACCTAATCAACACTTGCCTTATAATTCAATAGTATTCATATTAATTCAACTCATCATAAATACATAAATACAAAAATAAAACAAGGAATTCGGGTTCTCACGTATATATAATATGTCCTATTTATCTTAATAAATTTTGTCGCAAACGTTTTGGAATGAATGAAATACAAATGTCTAACGGGACATATCTGATAACATAACGAGAAAAATTCAAAATCCCGAGGCAGATGCTTCCGTGTCAATTTGGAAATATTGAAAGTGGCAGATAAGAGAATCAAGAAAAACTGTCAACCAATATTAACATAATTGTTGTTAAAAGCTGATCATGCGGACCTTATATTAAATTGAAATATATATTACCCATAGTCACACATGATGTACACAATATATATTAAAATTTGTTTTGTGTCCGTCAATACGAAAAAACATAGTATGGACGAAATTCGGTGCCCATCTTTGCACATTGCTCCTCCATCCATTATTATGCCTTATATCGATAGATTTTAGAAACATATTTTGCAAAAATGTAAACCATCACACGATGACGTTTCGTATTCAACATTTATCTACTTTTAATGTCAATGTTACACTTCGATGTAAAATTGCATATTTGGTCAAGAAAAAACTTTTTCTGGAATAATTTTTTGTTTTTTTATTAAGCATGCGATTTCAAAATGAAAGAAATGACAGACATTGACTTGTTTCTATCGCTTTGCATGTGAATTCCCCGTCTCATTAACACAAAGGTCACACTCAGAGGGTAAACCTTAAAACTTGCTATTAAATAACATGTTCGTTACATATTTGAGAGAATGTGGTAGATAAGGAAGTATTATTCATTACATTTCGGTTGGTTAGTTAACAGACCATGTGTTTTACGAGCAAAATGAAAGATTGTTTGATATAACTAAGATGCAAATATGTGTTATGGTTACTTTGGAGGAGATAAAACCGATTTTGTATCAATAGGTGACATGGTCTTAAACATGTTTTAGAAGTGCAATAGAAAGTTCGAGTACCGTTCTTACCTATAGTAACAGGGATCATTATTTAATGTCGATAGAACTTGTGCAGTGAAGCAGACGACTACACTACTTTAGTGGTTACACACCACTTAAACTTATTACTTTAATTTATCTTGATTTTTAGAAATTGTTGCATTAAATCATCGCAGTTACTAGCACTAGAGCAGTGTGCGCACATCGCGTCAGACGATATATGCGTCTTCATTGGAATACCCCCGTTCCGATTGGGCGTTTTTAATATCAAATCTTTTTGAAGTAAAGTGAATCGAATTTTTAATTTTTGTTTTGCAATATTCATATTGTGTACTATTCATTTCCGGTGTGATGTCTTAATACGAGGTAAACACGAGGTTAGTGGATGTAGTGGATGTTTTTGAGGGTGTTTTAGAACTAATGGCTTGCATGGTTAAACACGATGTAAATAAACAATTTTGAAATGGAATTAACGAAAATAAATGAATCTTTGTAGATAAATCATTTATTGCTGAATTTGCATTAACTGAGAAATTCTTTTACTCGTTTCCTTAACCGCTCAATACGCGATAACCGGAGGATATTTATTATCGTAGGCTTCTTATAAATAACTGTAGCGGAGGAACATAATGTAAGAATACTGCATGTGTCGGGGGTGTAAATAATGTTTTAATAACATAATATGGTAGCAAATGTTTACCTCTTAATGTGAACTTCGTTCTTTGGGTTCCGCGCTTAACACGAAACGAATATTTACTTAGAGCAGTTGAGTAAACACAAAATGAATGCCGATAAGCTATATTTATACAGTGTATATTAATATTTCCACTTTTATTTGTTTATACCAAACACGCTAAATTATTAATTTTAATAAGAACCAAATATTTAATGAAGAACGAGAATTTGAGTTTAATTGAAGTTAAACTATTTTAATACATTAAGTCGTTTATACAATATGTTTTAAGTTTCGATACAAAAGATTACATACTATGCATATATAACATACACAAAGCTTCTTTTAACAATATATAGCAAAAAAACTGATTGTCCTGTCCCTACCTGTTTAAAGCGATTGCTTTGCCCGGAAATGTTTTAATCAATAATGTACACGTCAAGCACAAATTAATTCTTCTTTTCCATTCTTAATCCAAACACATCACCCAAGCTACTAAATCATGAATTTTAAATACTGATCATATAATAATAAAACGAATCTTGCTTTAGTGTCCAATAAAGACGAGTACCAATTGAACATTACCGTATACCCTTCGATTAAAAGTGGACTGCCCAGCTCCATCCAACAGTGGGTTCACGGTTTATCTAACAGACGTAATATAACAATGAGACGTTAAATCGCTAATTTAAGAAGTCGTTCTCATCCAACCGGGATATTTCGTAGTTTGAGACAAAAGTACAAAAGTACAGGATTAACAAAGGACACCGCGCCCGAGACAACAATGGAGACTGCCGAACCCCCCGATTCTATAAACGCCAGCTACTTCGATGAATATGTTCAGCACGATGGCGACCTGGAATGCCATGGGATGCCAACCAATGAAAATATATGCAGCGACATTCTACGAGAAGAAGAGGAACAAAGGAATCACTTAAAAGTCAAATTCGACAATGAAGACACCGAAGAAGAAGACTCCGACGCGTTTATTTGCTGTATGTTTTTAATGTGTATGTATGCATTCATAACAAAAATATGTTTTGTTTAATCGTTTGTACGTGTTTCTCGTCAGTATACTCGTCAGTGCCAATGTACATCTAGAATTTAATGTAACCTGTGAGTGAATATTACGAGTGGATTATTTTCAATGCACCGTATAATGAATGACAAACAAATATCTGCGCTTTTCTATGTGTTTATTGAATGAACACGTTTATTTAGCAATGTGATTAACAATATAGCTTTGAAATAGGTCAAAAACAGGATAACACACACACACATGTATATGATTAGCAATGATAACATTGGAAATATAACTGATTCCGTATAATTGAATACTCCGGATAATTGAATATCCGGACGTGAAAATTTGGTTATTCAATGAAGCGGCATCTACTGTACAAATCAATATCATTATTAGTAATTTAAAAGCATAATTTGTCAATGAGGACATACTCGTAAGTCTTTATTCTATATTTAATGACATGTCCAATTAAACCATTTAACGATTGGAATTAATTATACATTTTAATTGAATTGACTGTGTACGTTTTGTTATACATCTGAATACAAAATGTCCACACCATATACGTTTAAACATTGCATAAACAAAACGATAGGGATTCAGGTTTTCACATACGATACGAATTTGTGTTCAAGATAACACAGATTCCAACGTTCTTTAATAGTGATATGTTCTAAATTATCGTGTTGATTAAATGGCTTTCGTCGCTGATAAAGGGGATGAAATGCACCATTAACAGCTTAGCGGCATGCATTCCAGATATCGCGCGTCTAACATTATTCTACACATATATTTTTCTCTGAAGATTGCTGTTTTTTCAAATGCAACGACATGTTAATGTTTAAATGTAATTATGTTTTAGTTTGATAAAACGTGCATGTACAAAATAACCTTCCGAAAAAAATTGCGCATTATTAATGCAAGCTCTGTTTGTTTAGCTGTTAATTGATACGCTTAAAAACTCAACAGAAAAGCGTTTCTTCACTAACCCGTAAGGAATTACGTGTTTGCACATTATATTTCCTCAATTTAAGAATTATTAACATTAGACTTATATTATAAAGAAACAATACATATTGATAAATGAACGCCAACTTGTCTTTTTCCACATAATCACCTTACGAACACAATGCGATTTACGATATAAAGTCTAAATTCAAAAAAAAAAAATACATGGCATAAACGTGTATACAAGTGCAAATACGCATGGGCAAATAAACATAAAATGAAGCTAAAGCTGCAACAGCAAAAGAGAAACTTTATGAAGCTCTTTGTTAATGGCAAGGGGTCGAATTTCAAACAGTCAGACACAACACAACTACACTTTACAAGACACACAAGAACACATGCTTAAACATTAACATAACTTGGGCCACCGCCTTGGAACTGTCAATGCAAATGCATTGGGGTTTAAATAAACTGTACAGTATTTATACAGTGTCGTTGCATGCTCTATACCTATGTTCTCATTTTAAATGGCAACATCAATGGCATAAATTACACTTTTCTATAAGAAATTGATTTTATACGTTGCGCAAGTTTTATTCATGATTATATTACAATTATTTTTTTAAAGTATATTACGTGGGTGTAGAGCAAATGCAACATAGATGTTAACTAAAAACAAAATTCAAATATTGCAGTCCTTCGTTCTGTAATGATAATGCGAGTATAGGATATCACTTGACAATAAAGAAATGGTGTAATTGTATGAAAGCCTGCACATTGATATCGTGTATCGTTAGACCTACAGATATAGTGACAGCTGGGTGGTAATTAATATAACTGAAACAGGTAACACGTGTCCGCCTATTACAAAACACAAACTATTTTCCTGAGTCAACGATTTATTTCATTTCTAACGTCTTCTTTAGTCTACATTATATAACGTGAATAAAATAAGGGATGATATATAACTTATTCAAACAGTATAATAAACTTTAATATATATATAAATTGCTAATACAATTAAAAAAAAGTTGTGTTCAAGGCGAGTAAATAAGATATAATTTAATTTTTAATTATATTTTTTCTGATTTAATTCTTGCAGTGTTAGTTAATATACTAAGTTTAAACATCAGGGAATAACAGTATTCAAAATATGTCACTCATTTCCCATGTTCCGCGTGACATTTATTATCATAACTTTCCTATCGCGGCGTTTGAGCGGAACATTCCTGAGTATATGCGTCATACGAGTTGACCCGTGACCATTTGGTAGCAGCTATAATGTATACTATTAGAGATGAACCTTTATAAACTAATTGAATCTATAGCATATCAATTTCTATATCGGTGCTCGTTTACAGTTGATGATATCCCTATGGGTTTTATGCATATATGTGATACGAGTGAAGAGCAATATCTACATACGCAAAAGCTCTCTGATAGTAATATCGCGCTGTTTCATCTACCATTCAGTTTGAGTTTCAGCACGCGGATTAGCGTTCACAGCGGATTGGTCGGAGTAAAACAGAAACGTGAGAAAATATGTGAAATAGGGTAAAGTGCAGTGGTTTAGTAACAGTGTAAAACATGCTTGGTTAATATTTATACGGATTAATAACACAATAAGGACAGACACATTGTGAGTGAAATTTTAATTGATGGTACGTTTGTATGATAAAAAACTTATTTCGTGGATTCTTCGATCGCAATTCGATTTGCAATGATTAACTTCAAGCTTATAGTTATAATATGTTCCCTTTTAAAGCTGCTACGCCATAGATAATAAGAAAACTATAGCTTTCAATAAAACATTACTAAATTGTTAAAATATTGAGCAAATACTATCGCAATAAATCAGCGAAGGCCTTCTCCTAAAATGTTATGTTTCTGACCATCCTAGTTTATGCAGGTCATTTTGCAAAACCCGATCAATTTAACGTATTAATGCAGTAATTTACGCTGTACATTGAGTAAGTAATGTTAATTTTATCTTAGTTGTTTAGCTTCATTAATCTGCTTTTTTCAATCTAACACATAGTGGAAATTATTGATTAAATATTATTTGAATACCGAAGAACAAGAACGATTGCATGACGGTATTGAACCCAGCTTAAATTGCGTTTCTTTAGTTTTTCACATCTTGAACGGCTTGCAGTTGGTAAACAACCGGACTCCTGACGGGAACTCGATTGTGAAGTTAAGCCTTTTAGAATAACAAATTAAACGTTATAAATAATTTAAAAACGTTCAAAATTAAATACATGAGTACATTACATGTACGCATTGATATGAAGAAATAGTTATCACTTTTGTGTTGCTTCAAGCTTTTAATATTAACCGCGCCATATAGTATGTTGCTTTGAAGCTTGATATTCACCGCTTCATACAGTATTCATATCAATATCAAATTGTAACATGAATTTCAACGCGATAGTAAAATTACACGATTCACTGAAGCGATGTTATTTATAGTCATGTTTCAAACTAAAACGTGCTATTACGGCATAAACTCTCAATTTAAATTCATAGTTGGGGTTAAAGAGAACTCAAGTGTTTTTGCTTGGCTTGTGCATACATGTACACTTGTGGGTCCATTCATAATGTCGAATAGATAATTTAAAGCTTCAATAAGTAGCATATTGTGTTTAATGTTTTATGTTTCGAATCACATCAATGTGTAACTCAATTAAAAGCTGCCATCCAAGGAAGAAAAGAAAAAATATTAACAAACAATGTTTCATACATAATTATATCTACTTTAAATCCAAAAATTTCAATTAGACTATATTGTTAATGGGTGTGTGTGTGTGTGTGTGTGTGTGATTGCGATCAAGAATTAAAGCGCAGTTTCGTGATTAATAACTATGTTTAGGTGTTGAAATAAACGTGCACAAGCATCGTTGATACGAAGGATATGTCGATATAAAACAAGCTACCTAGACTTTAACCAAGCCGCATTGCGATCTCGCATAGCACAAAGACGCGTTGTTTTTAATATGATTTCTTTCATTATCAATGTTTTAATCTACTGCATATATGAAAAGGTGTAACAAAACACTCGTATTTTGAATGAAGAAATAATCCCGTTTTACGAAACATCAATGCAAATCTATAAAACAGTAAATAAAATAATTTCATTTTCACATTTTATAAGCGCACGTCATGTATCGCATGAATCAATAGATGCCGTATTGATAGCATAGATTTGATGAATGAAACATGTTTATGCTTCAATTCATAAAATAGACATAAATTGCCTGAATTGCTGTTCAATTTTCCGCTTGGTTCGCATACATCACAACATGTGCATACAAGATAACACAGAATAACATCACTATATATATTTCGATATCAACACAATGTTTGTTACATGCATAATCGAACATACGTATTTTCTTAACCGTTTTTTTCGAATAACCCACGGTCAAGTATGTACATGCATTGAAATTAAATAAGGCATGATAAATGTTTTTGTACTTGTTTCTTTCATTCTAACGTCATTCGCAGAGTGTAACATCTGATGTTCATACACTATATCGGTAAACATAATTGATATATGGTTCTCATATGTAATTTAAAATCTTTGACATGAATCACCCATATTTCAATTTACAGGAGATAAATTATACATATTTCGCATTATCAAATGTTTTTTTAAATTACATTCAAGAAAGAATGTAAACACAAAAAAACACACAAGAAATATCGTTTTTTTTCTTAAAAAAAAATAATTTTATATACATATTAAAACTAAGTATCCGAATATAAGCAAAGTATGGTTCAGAGTATAAATAAGCTGTTTGAGTTTAACTATAATTACAAATTACTAAATCTTACTAGGTATTATCCAATCACCAGAAATGAATGAAAACATTTAAATGCTCTCTATATTTGAAATTGAGTCAACGATCATTCGATCCCAGTGACTGTGTGCAAATTCAAATGTAACAGGTCCTAATTCGCCGTAACATTCTTGTCCTGCGATCGCATTTGTTGTTATTTATATGTGTAGTTTGTACCACTTTTAAATACATTTCAGATGAATTCCTCCAGTTAAAACGTATCTGCTATGGCCACAGTAACCGAGGAACCGGTTAGCCTATTTGAAAACCGGTCCTATATTGAGATTCTACTGGTGACCGCACCACAAGTGGTCACCATTGACAGGGTGGTGACGCCTTTCTGGTACATCATTGGCTTCATTGGAAACCCAATATCAGCAAAAATATGGCTGTCAAGGTTCGCAGATCTACTCGTAAATTAAATAATAAATGTTAACTTATTAATTTAAACTCAATTGCATCGGAAGCCTGATGATTGTGGAGACACTGTTATTTCCTTTTGTTGGGTAGAACCAGTACTTTTTATCTTTTTTGAGAGGGGATTTGAAGCACGTTCCAAACGTTGGGATCGATCCCTGACCTTCCAGACAAAAGGTGAACACCAAACCCATTAAGTCATTGAGATCGAAAAAGGGGTTATTATTTATGTAAATAAATTCATTCACAGTGATACAAAGATATAGACAAAGACATCTGACAAAGATGTAGACAGTGTACAATTATTTTATATATAAAATAATGAAACGAAAGTCGATTCTTAAGCACATCAATATATGTTAAGTTTGTATGAAAGTATATGACAAATTCTGTTTTTATAAGAATGCCAACTGTTCGTCAATTTGAAAAAAAATTACTCCGTCATTTTGAGACGAACATATTTAAAACGTATTGTTTTGTATTTAGCTTTTTGAGCATCATTTTTATACAAAATTCATTACTATGTGTATTTTTTATTTTCAGAACAGTTTGTAATTCCAATTCATCAGCATTGTACTTTGGAATCCTTGCCATTGTTGAAACATTGTACCTCATTTTGCACGTGATTTACGAACTTCAAATGGCCTGGGGTTACAACACGTACAACAAACGGGTCTCGTGCGAGTTGTTCAACTTCTTCTTTATAACTCCTCAGTATATGGTAAATACAAATATTGTTGCATTGTTTTAAATTAACGTACCGTAATCACAATGCATGTTCGGCCATACATAGTTTCAATTTTAACTGACATAACATTCTTTACATATTTTGCAAAGGCATGCGTCTTTTATATGTGCATTTGAAACGTAGGCTAAACAATAAAAATACATGCAACCGCGTATTGAAATCCATGTAATGTGCCATTAAAAATCTGAGACATCATTGCATCAAAGTATTGTTCTTACGACGTCTGTTTCATTATCACAAAAATATTATAGTAGATTCATTTTGAAACCGTAGACATTTATCCTATATGATGCTTATTGCAATGTCATATTCCTTTTTACCTAAATGTGTCATCCCGTATTTTATATTGTCACGTGTAAGATGTTTGACGTTACTGTGAATAATACGTGTACTACATTCCTCTAACAAAAGCTTTTCAATTATGCTATATGCTAATGCTGACTATGAATCACAACCTGAAATCCTATTTTTCAGGTTCCTATGCTGGTTTTAGCCTTTACAACAGAACGCTATATCGCCGTCTGTCATCCGTTTGTCAGTGAGAAATACTGTACAGTAACTCGTGCAAAGATTGTGATTTGCTGTATGTCCATTGCATCAATAGCTCTTGGACTGGTACAAGTGTACATTTGGGCGTTTGATGACGTCATAGGATGTGTTTTCCGTCCGTCCGCAATTGGCTTTCACACAAGCTGGACATGGGTAACCGAAATGTTGCTTTTCCTTGTCATCCCCGTCGCTTGCCTTGTCATAAACGTGCTAGTGATCCGGGAAATAAAGCGAATACAGATTCAAAGTGCAGCGCATGGTCAGGGGGGTAATCCGGCCTCGACAACTACGTTGCTATGTGTTTCATTCTATTTCATTCTAACACTTCTTCCGGCGACAATCTTTTACGCCATACAGACTTCCGTTCCGCAAGGGAATCCTTATTTGAGTCTTGAAAAATGGGCAAGTGACCCAACGTGGAAGTCATATTTTCTGTACCTCACTATGCGCAAAGCAGTTGAGGAAATATGCTTATCAAATTACGCTTCGTATTTTATTATTTATTACATCACTGGAACATATTTTCGGAAAGCATGCAAACAAATGTTTATGCGCTTCGTAAGTAAAATAATGATGAGATCACCAAATAGAGCTAAGCACACTGACTATAGCATGTCTACCAAAAATGGAAAAGAAGGGAAGTCTGCTGAAACAGTTATACTAACCAATCTGGAGCCATAGTTAAAGTAACACTCACGCTAAAAAATATTGAATATTTCGTTTAATAAAGCTAACCCATAAAAAATCAATGTTCCTTTTAGCAAAATGCAAAATTTCAACGTTAGATGATGTCTGGTAGAATTGATTTAACGAGATACAAAATGCTCGTTTTTATTTTTTTGTGGCCACAAATAATTCCATTTATATCTCCCGTGAAATATGCGAACATTTACGGGCGAACACGAGATTGGATACGGTAAACGTCGGAAGCATGACGTAGCTCTCATGAATAATCATTCTGTGAAATCAAAATGAATTTTGGGTAACTTGAACTTAGCGAATGCGAAAATGGCTTGTATAAATTATGAAAATGAACGCAACCCGAATGAATCCGATCCTGACTCGAAAGCGAAAGTAGATTAAATCGTGGAACGATATTTAGATATTTAGATGCTTAAAACTTGCCGAATGCTTGTAATATAACGTTTTTACATCAATGTTACTTGTTTTTAGGGTCTTCATATTGTAATTAACCATCGTATGGTACTACTTGTTGTCGAATGTTTTTATATAGCATAATACAGTAGCCGTATGTATTGGTGGGCGTGATAGTGACTTTAAATAAGAAAACTTCTGCGTGACACGTTTGGTAGAAGATTTGTAAACATAAATCGTAAAGCTCGAATTCGTTTAAGATTGAGGTCAACCAACATGATCTATATAAAATACGTAGGCATTGTAGTACTGGATTGTAGATTTGGAAAACGAGGAAGAAGTTCATTATATGTTATGCTTTTCAATGTGTGATATTTATTTATTCCGCCAAATTAATTGATAAAAGACACACCGGATGCATGAACATATTTTTTTAAAGCTGTGGGTAATATTCAACAAAATAACATTGTCAAGCCTTAAAAATTGCATGTGCATGTATATTGCATCATTATGTACATTTGTATTACGATGCCAACATGCCAAGGCGATCATGCATTTCAAATGGACACCATGATGAATTTTACTGTTTTTAAAAGCAACCCATGAGCAAACATATACAAAATGCTGTGCAACTACAATTTACCCGGTTTTTAATCGATATTCCTTTGCCGGCGACCAAACGTTAATTGTGACCCTTTGCGTGTTGAAAATACATCTTACATTCATAATCATTATCAACATCGAATCGTATATTACAGCATTATAACGATGTTTTAATTAATTTATACATACGCTACTTTCTATCCTCTCATGTGAATTGATAGTTTGCTTTGCCTTTACCCGCTGTTGAGTAAATAAACACTACGTCTCTCGGAACTATGTGTTTTGAAAATGCCCTAACTACCAGTTATCGCGCGACATTTTGCCACATGTGTTGTTCATATGGATTAAATTATTGCAAGAAATTATGCCATCTGTATGCGATGTGATGTATTACCCCTTGGGAACAACAGATGCAAAGGATTGTTTAGAGACGCATTGGTCTACATAGAAAGAGTAACTGGTTTTCATTAATGCAGGAAACTCCTATATTGTATTCATAAACACCCAACATAAACATGGGATGGTACGCAGTCGCACATGTATCTTTTTATTGCATATGTTTAATAATTTTGCCATAATGAATTGATGATTAACTGTGATTGTATTTGATTAAGATCATTCTTGCATGAGGTATTATTCGTTTGTTATGCATAAGATGACTATATATTTAGTCATATCAGTTCGTATCATATGATCCGATTTTTTGTGCCAATTAACGCATAACTTAGCCCAAACAATTATTATTTTACTGGTTTTATTTCAACGTCGAGTTCGAATAGAACAATAAAGTATTGTATTAATTCTTATATAATAAAGAATTGTGTTGTGTTAGTTATAATGTGTACAATGATTAAAAAAACTCATCAAAAATTGCAAGTCGAATAAATTGTTGAATAAATGTCTATTTTCAACATGTAGAGAAATGCAAAACAAGCAAAATGAACTTCAAGCGCAAATTTGCAAAAGCTGTAACACGAAGAAAACGACATTATGTATTAAACTTTGCATTATTTGACTGTATAAGTATAAACGATGAACAATAAATTGAATGTTTGTTTTTTAATAATTGATGAATTGTTTTAATTAGTTTTACTTTTTCATCTTATATGTCGACCTCTATAGTGAAAATTGCAGCTAGCTTCATTAAACAGGCGTTAGCTTAAACTCGCGTCCAGCGATTATACAAATATGATTCGTAAATGACATAAGGAATTTTTTGTAATCATCCTTATTAATAATATAACTTTTTTACAACCTGTATTAAATAAAGTGTGAGCTGTTGCACGCATGTTTACTTTTAGCCCAATATCTCGTTTCTGTGTGTTACCGCTGGTTTTATCTGTTTTGAGTTTCCGCAATGTGCTGTTACTAGACGGGTACGTCGCAATGTGATATATACAAAAAATTTCAGCTAAAATTACTGACCATATAAAATGCCGTTTTATTGAAACATAAAATTAGTTCAGTATAAAGTCGAAACAAAGATGCCGCGATTTCATTTTTTTTTTCTTTAAAAAAGATGTTCTTTTTATTTGTATTTGCCGATTAAGTAGTATTCTTAATTCAATTTAGGAATAATCAACACGAGAAATATTATATGGGAAGTAAATCGTTTGGCCTTGGTAACATGTCTTACTGACACATAAGTCAACTGTGAAGAGTATGTCATGTTGTCACGTTGCAAATGGCGACAAATAGCAGAATAATGTAAACCTTGACCTAATTGTATGTTTCTTGTAAGGATTATACCCTATTGCGCCATTTATCTTATGATATGATATGATCTTATGATTTCATATATTGATACACCGAAATAATTGGAATAAACATAACCCCCACAATATGCATCAAGCGCACTAGATTCCACAAATACAGTTGTCAAATACCACACCGCAAACAAACAATATAGTGTGCTTCTGAAAAGTCAAATATATATAAATAAGACATACAAAAACTCAAATGAACATTTCATAGTAATTTGCAATCATACAATACAAAGACCAATTCCTAGTATACCAAAACAGCTGCATTAATATGTGTTATGTTTGAACAGTTAGTGTATATATATATATATATATATATATATATATATATATATATATATATATTTATTTATATATATATATATATATATATATATATATATTCGTGAAAACAATGTTACCAGCAAATATGCAAAAAGATTATATACAAACTTATACTTGCATATAAAAAGACATTACTGCGATATTCTGCATAATTATGCTCTAAACTTTGTCAAGTGAGTGCTAAAAGCGTTTTATTTTATTGATAGGATTTAATATATTATTTTCTTCTAGCTCAGTTTACAAATGCCACCATATAAACTATTAATGGCTCAATATTAGGCCACCAAGAGCACTTGATACTGTAATTTCTCTTAATTGGTTCTTTTATTTTCAGCCCATAACAACAGGGGCGTTAAGCACGTGAACTTGTTGAGATAACATTTGCTTTTGGCATATACTATGAATGGCTAAATTTGTGTCGTTAAATAATTATTGTCATTTCTTTGCATGTTTTTTTCGCAAAAATAGATAGTCATATAGTGATATACCAACTTACCGTAATAACTTAAGTTGTTTGAACCCTCTAAATATTCTGTCTGTCATAAGTTGATGTCTATTATAGTACCAAGTACATATTTCAATATAGATCATAACAATAAAAATACGCACATGTAGTGTAACTCGTTAATGATTGAACCCTTCCGTTTATGTGTGTTTATAAAACTTTACATTTACAGAATTAAACGCCCGCGAAAGTAAATCATATTCCCCAAATATAAGATATACTATTTAATATATCGTCAGTGAGATTTGCATAGTGATTTTTTTGGCTAATGTGTGCCTGGTTAATACGCGTCAATAAACAAGCATGTTCTAACATTTCCATCCAAACATAATTGAACAGACATATGTTTATGGAAAATTCAATTACACGACTATTTCCTTGTATTTATATTTGGTTACCGGCCGATAGTCAGTGCATGTATCTTCATAAAAATCGTTTTTATGAGTGACTCTGTTTAACTTTTAAATTAGTAAACACTTGCAAACTGTAAACATAACTTGAAATTCCTACATCAAGAACATGTCATTGGCAGAATGTTAAGCCAGACGTGAGCACACATAAACATCTATTTCTTTGAGCCTCTGGTTCGTGAGTAATTAATCACTGACGATATTAAATAGCAACGGCGAGATTTCCAGAACACCTATTAAATTTTGATTTACAAGCAGCAAGCAATATCTGCAGCTGAATGTTTGTTTTGTGAAAATTATTCTGTCAATATAATACAAAAACTGCCGTAGCTTGTGTTTTGTTGTGTTTCGGACAGTTTAAAAACGGTAACGACAGTGAACGTGTACGACGTGATCCGTCCAGTCGGATCTATATCATAGCAAAGTAATATTCTTGTTGAGGATTTCAACCTAATTCAAACCCTGTTTCTGATTAATGTCGCACTTATCTCCGAAAGAGTATTTTATCATAAACTCGATGTGTTTGATATTTGCTTGTGAATACCCTTATATATGTTTTATTGATGGTTGCAACGAAATGAGACGATTACGTCCGTTAAACAGGCATCATTCAAGTTATTTAAGCATGAGACAATAATGAGTTTTTTTCCGGCTTAGCTGTCTTTCCCAGATTTTGGCGTACATAACTTTCCAATCAAGTGTATAGAAAATATCGTTCGTGCCAGTGGGCCCAAATCAATAGATTTTATTAGTTCATCGGTTAATTAAAAAACTATAGAGATGCAGCACGGCGTTTTTCGCCAACCTATATCGAGTGAAACTTTAACATCCAAGAAAGTGTAATTGGAAACAGCAGACGCTTCTTTCTCGGAATCAATGCATTGAGTGTGTGCACTTTAAATGTGGTATATTGTAAGCACTAGACGTTTATTCATAGCGGCATTGTTTTAATATTTGAAAGTTATTATAATATTGCATAATATTGCATAATCCCAATGATATAATATTAAGCAAATATGTATTGATGTTCTCTACTTCTAGTATTTCGTACACAAATAGACCATAGTAACATAATGTTTTCATTAAGTATTGTTTGAAAATCTTATTAGTTTGACGCCCATATTTTACTCTATTGTTTATGCCTTTAAATTTTCGGACATTTACATTTAATCAGAATTCTTTCTATTTGTGTTCTTCCTGTGATACATCAATATGTGTTATGTACAACAGGAAGACGGTCATAAAAGCCGATGAGTGCAACAAGTAAGTTGACGATGACATTCATTTTATTGTGTAAATAAGCATCGTTCCTCGTATAGATAATGTATTCTACAGATGGCTTATACATAGTTAAACTTATGGGTAATTTGCGTTTGAATTATGACTTTATTCATTGCTCATATATTATTGTGTATGTATCTTTAATAAAGTTACATTAAATATGTATATTTGGGTAATAAGTTACCAAGATTGGCACAACACCCGTTAATTGAAGTAGGTTTACTGTATACAAAACTTCTTCGAGACACGTCAGAACCGTTTTCTTTGGTCTAATTTATTTTACTGACACTCTTTTTCGTCAATATAAATAAGCTTAGTGTAACATGCATAATTATATGAATTTTTTAATACGTTACCCCTATTGGACAATTTTAACGGTATATTTATGATGTTGCCACACACAGCACGCGATAATAGTTTACACGTTAGCGGTCAAAACCTTGTGCAAAACTAAGTGAGCTCATTTAAGCATCTGTATACATATTTTAGCACTGTTTTTAATAGTAAAATATATCTAACGTTTTCTTTTGAGGTCAATTCAACATGGCTTTTCCGCATATTGATTCAATTCGTTAATATTGTTTCATATGCAAAACATCCTCGATACAAAGATAGGCACGTGAACTAAACAAAGTGAATACAAATAGAAGTGAACATAATAACCTAGTAAGCACAGCACCGTCTAGGGTTATCACCATACAATTCTTGTTCTTGTACATTATGAATACAAAGATTATGCATTTGTTTGCTTTGTATTTTTTCGGTTCTATTTCGTCCTATGTAGAAACATATAGTAGGACCGGTTATCTTCAAGCAATAATTTTTAGCGGAATGTTCTTTGGTAACTGGTTAAAAAAAACATATCAAAAACTATAATATTGATATAATTGAACCAATTGTTTGTCTACTTTTCTGCAATTCTATGTTTCGTGCTAATACATATAAACTCATTGTTTCGTCATTTGGATCAACACTATATAGTTAAATTCTCGCTTCAAGATATGAATATACTTTGCATCTCACAGCAAAGATGTTTCAACCACAATACTGAAAGGTACTGATATGAACAGATCCGTAGATAATACAAATTATTATCATAAAAGTCATTGCAGCATCTTAACTGAAATTAAGGCCAAAATAAAAAGTAACTTATGGCAACATATTGATATACTGTACAATTAATACACTACTTATCATTGTTTAAATATCTCTTACCTTAATACTAGCAAAAGGAACAAATATTCAAATTTCCAAATATTCGAGGACTGCAATCTATATTCGGATATTCAAATACGGTTCGGATAATATAATTGAATTTCATTAAAAACTTAATTTGTAGAACAAACATACATCTGTGCAAATGCAACGTCGCGTTTAAAGATGTGTGGCAACGTTGTGGCTCCCAATTAAGACACCAGAGGCAACCGTTTTCATCCCCTATCCGTGTTTCTGCAAACTATGAACATCCCAGTATGCTAATTATTCAATCCATATATAATTTAAATGCTCATATTTTAATATTTTCAAAGATGGAATGAACATACATTCCATTTTGGTATTTTATAACGGCTGGCAACATATTATCCAAATGAGTAAAAACTCTATTCGAATATGAGTTCAGAATGTGTTCACATCTTTAATTAATACCATGGCTAGGCAAGCCGAAGTTCACCATTCGTGAACGCGGCGTAACCTGTATTTACTCAGAGCAAAGCAACAACAAACGACAATAGGGAACGGAGTGGATCAATTGATCAGCAAGCTCACAGAAGGAGGATTTACATGCGTATGAGGAAGAGGTAGACATGGTTCTTAAGACTGCCCTTGCCGGGACGGTGGATCGGAAACTAGAAGTAATGGCAACACTCATGCACAGCATGTGATTGAGCAGATTTGGTTTTCAGTAGAAGAAAGCGGAAAGAACAATGACGATAGTCAATGGACACCAGCACAAAATCAAGCAACTCATGGACGACAAATGGCGAATCACTGCAAGATATAAGTACCTGTCAAATGATGCGAGACCAGTATTGGCCGAATAAACAAATACTTTTCGCAATCAGCTTCATTTAATATAGCGGAAAACAACAGAAAGCTAAGGAAGGGGAGGTCAAAGAAGCGGACCAACTTCTCAGTTAACATCTTCCTGTTCATGATTTTTTTAGACATGAGATCGGGCAGGCTAGATTGTCCAAGACAGGAAGTGCAGGACCACCAATAGAATAAACACTCTGACGAGAACAGAGAACTGGACCTTGTTTCAAAATCCATCAACATATGAAGCAAGAGACGTCATCAGAAAGGAAAGAAGAGGATCAGCAGCGGATCCGAACGGAATCCCATACAAAGTATACAAAAATTACCCAAGACTGTAAGAGAGACTTTTGAGACTTATCAAGGTTGTGAGGAGAGAGGAACTGTTACCAGACTGCATGTTACTATCAGAGGGCTGCTTCATACCTAAAGAGGAGGACTTCAAGACTTTGAAACAGTTTTGGACTAAGTCCCTTGTAAATGTTGAGGAAAATATGTTCTTGTCCATCCAAGCAACGCGGCTTACTAATTACACGTAGGCAAACAAGTATATGGACAATATATTTAAAAGGGAGGAGTTCAAGGTGGTCATAGAACGTCTTGAACACACCAGCGTGTTAACACAGCTCATACACCAGACCAAGGCAACCAAGGGCTGTTAAATAGACTGTTGCAAATAGTGCCAAGCTGTGTTTTAATGAATGCACGGCTGAAAACGTGTATAAGCATGTTTGGTTAAGTGGAACAGTAATACTGTAGTATTCCCAAACATATTGTCAACATCATGTTGTACATCATATGATAGGGACTTAACGATCAATTCTTTCAAACCTATACTAGATTTAACCATACAACTTGCGTGCGGGTATATTGAGGCTATAATATGTTTTTACTGAATGAATTATATTCGCATTGTGTACTATGATTTGTTTTGAATTGCAGTTACACAACAAATACACTAATAAGTGTGCGTTATCTATAAGCCAGAAAAGTTTGCTATATCTATGCGCCACACAAGTTTGTTATATGTATACGACACAAACGTTTGTCCTATGTATACGCCATATAAAAACTGATATTGAAACGCCAAATCAAATTTCCGAATATAAACGTTTACATATAAAAACCCTTAATGTGTATTGATGTTTGTTTTGACACATATATGTGGGGCTTTTAGGCAAGGAGAATGCTATTTGCAACGTATTGTTTCGACGAAAAGGCAATACATGCGAACCTTTTATAAACTACAGAGGTAGAAGTTAACTGTTAAATCTCATTTTGAAAGTGACTTGAATGGATATTGTGCTACGACAAACAACAGTAGGTACGTTTTACATGCTTTATATGCAAGATGACGGTGTACAAATTTGTGTTAATAACTTTCATATTATGTCACTTATGTATTTTTGCTTGTTTCTTTTAAATTAAGAGTTATATTTAAAGAAACTTTCTGCAAACAGACTACCGGTAAAAAGCATTAACATTATCTCTAAACAATGGCTGTTATAAGGTTTCAACGCAAAACTTATTTTCTAAATCAGAACGCTTAAATTACGCTTAATATGTAAAGTTCTTTAAATAATAATAACGAGTAGTATACATTTTATTTACTCATGTGTATCCTTAAATGCGTATTATAAATTTACCATTTGCTAGTTTCCATCTTGTATCTTTTACCAATTCTTGTATATGTTATTTGTAACAAACCTAAATATATCACTAAGTATACTTAAGTCGAAACAGTTTCATACAACACATATCCACTATTTATTAAATCGACTAATGAGTTTTTGCGTTTATACGCACCATGAAACAACTCATGCATAAGTAACCAAGGTCATGTGTGGCTTGTGTTCCTTATGACTGTGTGTAATCCGTAGTGCCTGAATAGATAGTGGATGTTTGCCACAAATACAGGACTTCCGGCTTGTAATGATAGATTTCTCAAGATTTCAAAACCTCACCATGAGCAGTCAATGAAGTTCGGCTGCATTATGCGTTTTTCTTAAATGTAAACATTTGTATAAAAGTGCTGCATAACTATATCGATAAACGATCATATAAGTATTAAATCCGACATTTGTTCATGCAACGGATTTCATATTGAGGATTTGTCAATAATGATTAGAACGTAACAAAACCGACTTTTCCTACAATTTATATTGTGTCAATGTATATCGTGGACATTTTATTATAGGCAGATTAAATTTCTTTCAATAGCCTTGCTTTATATCCATAATTACATTTAACAATTAATATTAAAACATATATCTTATTATGAATAAAGCAAACATAATACCTTATATGAATAAAGCACGTTTCATTTGTCGGTACAAGAAAAAATAAAACATCATCAAATAAGTGATTAAGCATAGAGCGTGTAAAGCTGAATGATAAAACTAATATTTTGATTTAGGTCGTTGAATGACCTTCGACTTTAATACTTTCCCAATGACCCAGAGGATTAAAACATGTCCGGTATTGACTTGTTAATCAAAACATATTTGGAAGACGAGAAGAAACATGAAAAAACAATATTATGCTAGTTGCTTACTTAATACTTATATTGCTTGTGGAAAAAAATCGTTAAACACTTACTTGTATTTAAACCTGTCGGTTTATAAATTGCATGATCGGATAATTTTTATATAACAAACAGTTTGTTTAAACGATAAAAACTACTGATTTAAAAAGTGAGTAAATGACGTGTGCTCAGTAGTTTTATCGCTGAACTTAAATAGCAACGTCGGAATGTTTCCTTTTAAACAGGAAATAATCTGGAGGACTTAATGCCTGTATACAATCACATTTAACTCAAAATACTCTCTAAACAAAAATTTAGTTTACTTAATGTCTTTCTAATCAATACCGTTTTATGTATGAACTCAAACGTGCGGTTCGTGAGAAATATTATTTATAATGTTCGATTGTTGTGCAGCCTTTTAGCACCGACAGCAAAGCATTGCTTTTGTAAGAAAGGAAGTTGTTTATACATAATTTCTTAGAATGGTAAAAGCATGTTTGAGTTTTAATCGGAATAACTGATCATATCAGATTCCTCTATGCAGAACATGCGTTTATAAGCACACACACCTGGTCTGAATATCACTATACAGAAGTATACGCATTCGTTGTTCCCAATGCTGGTCGGCCCGTTGTTAAGTTGGTCTGTGTTCATTTCTTCGTACTACATGCTCAATGTATGCTCGATTTACAAGTGGACGTTATTTTGGAATTATTTGGGTCGACACATGCGCCTTGGTTTAAGACTTTCTGTTTAATTAGAATAAACATAGTTACGTACGCGATCATAAAACTTTAAGATAACAACGATAGCTGTGTGAGTAGGGTTCAATGACTCAACTCTGCTGTTTTACTACAAAAAACATGAGGAACACAGTATACAATAGTATTTTACAAACGGGTTGCCGTTTCGTACGTGTACTTTAAACGGAGATGTAGGTTACCATGCATTAAATATTGCTAGACATGCTTTATTTATTTTTTAATTTCTTTTCCGTAGCTTTTCACTATTAATGACACTTTATACAGTTCCTTTACATTATAAAGACTACTAAGTGAAATTGTTAAAAATAGTTAATGATGACCGAGCAACTATTAGTCATCTTTGATGTATGTTTGTCTTTATGTATGCGTTTTTTAGTTTTGAAATAAATTGGAAATATGTTAAAATCACTGCACAAATGTTAACCTTTATTAGTCGATATGCCGCATTTTATTCAAGTTAAGGGTCCTACTTTGACATAACTAATAATGTGATTCTCTGATCTCGATAATTTTTAATCAATGCGTGTTCTCAAATACGCGTACTGAACATGCTTTGGAAGGTGCAAATCAACCATCATGTTAAGGGACAGAACGCGCTCTTGGAAACAGCTGTAAATCTTCGTTCAATACCGATATCAAAGTCCGACGGTTGGTATATTTAACGAAAACCATTTAGGGAACACGAAAATAAATATTGTGCTACAGGCATGCATATTTTGCAAATGACGTGCATGCATGCAGCACGCTACCTTTCATCAGGCGTACGTATTAGGCATGCGTACTCAATTGCCGCTAAAGCAAACAAAAACGAGGTTAATGATTGACACGATAATTTTAAACATTAACATAGACGACTAAGATTATAATGTTCACACCACACAGAATATCACAAGTCATTAGTGGTGTTCTATGAATACTATTGACCAATCGACCCTAAAATTGTTTTTTTCCGCCCCAATTCATAAAATATCTATATGACGCATGCTTAGGTCTATACCATGCAAAACAAACATTTATATTATTGTTAGATATTGTGATACCGACCGTCTGATACTAAACGTTATATCTAGCTCCAGTGTGGATCGCTAGTGTTAAATATTAGGCATGCGCTTATTGTGATCACAACATTGTGGGCCACCTGTCAGTACAAGTTTTATTATGCTACCATAATATCTACATCGAATATTCATATTTGACCCAATTACCCCGGAATATGTTTTTAACGAAGTAGCCTTTCCAATACAATCATAACGTGAACAATAGCAAATATCTAAAACAAATACTTGTCACGAAAATAAATTTTAAACTTTGACTGCAAAAAACATTAACTTAACTGTGAAAACATAGGTTGAAGGCATCACTCAGTGTCAATAAAACACTTAAATTCAGTGCTTTTAACCGGGATTATTATGTTAATTGTGATTTTGGGACACACACATCATACTGTACTCGCCTCAAATAGAAAGCGCGGAACCCAGATATATATTTATCTATTTAAGATCAACAACATTGCGTTGATAAATCGGCTTTTCCCGATGATGAAATGTCCTTTGCAGATCACAGTCTATATAAAATATTGGCGGACGACATGGTAAAAATGTACATTATTAAGATTGTTGTTGTATTAACACTTAACGTTAAGCCATGGGTAAGCTTTAGATCATTTTTATTTATACACTTTCATCGTTTTCAAGATAACATTTGCCTTCATTATTAAAGATGTTCGTTCATTCTATCCGGTACAATAATCATAGGCGTGACACAATAATATTAGTTTTCAAACAATACTCGAAAATAAAAAATAAAAAAGGCACATTTCTAATGCCGTTCCTGATATATCACAATCTTAAGATGGGCACATTTTGAGTTACATGTCAACAGTGTTTGTTTTTTTTAAGTAGTTATCTCAGAGGTAAATGAGTTTTGTTCCGAATATGTGAGTATAATTAACGTGGGTAAACGCGATATCACATAAACAGGAAAGCTATATGTGTATAACCCTTTTGCGTGATATCACTAATGATCATTCAGATGACGCATTGTGGCCATTTTGATATCTGATTGATAAATATTGGATGTCACGAAAAAGTACTTGAGCAGTGATTTGCATATTTTTTCTGACCAACGGAAATTATAGACCTGCGTGGGAACATGCATTATTGAATACTTACTATTCGACTATTGCATACGCGTTTCAATTTTATGGTTATACAGAACAAATAAAACGTGACAGTTATTATGTACACGACGCTGAATTCGATGAAAGTATTTGTAGGTGCGTTTTTAAGAGATAGGAAAAACATGCGTAATTGAAGATGATTGCATATTATTTTATGCTCGCAATAAAGCAAAAACATATATAATAAAGAATAAAGATATGTCATCATAGCTTCGTTTTGTATAGATTGTAACTAAAACAATACGCCCTAAATTTAAAATACCATATAACCATACAAACATTATTTATATTACAAGTATGCGAAGACGTCTAATCCATGCGAAACTAGCCTAAACAACCACTTTGGCAACGAATTATGTTAGATAATTAGCAAAAAACATTGGCTTTGGGAAAGCACCCGTTTATGCAAACGAAATTAAATACGCTAAATCTATTTGATATATCATGTGTTTTTATCGGCAATATATAGTTGTTTCAGGGATGTTTCATGCATACAATTGTAAGATTCAACGAACTTACTAATAGTCAACATACAAGACGTTACAGTTGATTATTTGTTGGCGGTCGTGTTGCCTTGCTGTTTTTGTTTCTAATTACCTGTCTTGAAACCAAACGTTGAGATATATTATCTTGTTAACGAACTAATGATGAATCTTACCTACCTCGCTCGTTAAAATGCGTTTGAAGGCTGCCCCCAACGTCGTGTTATTGTATCATCAGGCGTGGTATCATAGTTTATATAACACTTGCTTAACATATTTATGGACTATGTGCTTAAAGGTGATATAAGACATGCATAAAAGCGTTAGATTAATTATAGGCCCAAACTAATTACATTGGCTAACAAACATGTGTTACATATGAAGTCAACACACGTGCAACGGTGGTGTCATTTGTTTTGCCAACCGACTGTTATGTATAAAGCATGGTACGAGTAAATATTTCATACTTACATATTGGCAATCGCGTGAAAATTGGACTATATGGTTTATACACGTGTTTTCGGGGCAAAAGGGTAAGCTGGATACATTACAAAACTTTGATAAACGAAAAAGTGCCTATCTAGCCAGACAGTATGAGATTTGTATATTTATTTCAGGTGTTATTCGTCACCAACTCATTATACAATAAAAATAAAAAATAAACATTTGCTACAGTATTATTTTATCAAAATGTTACGAAGATCTGTATTATTTATGTTTATTCACAGATCCATCAGAAAAGTCTGAATTCGGTTATAAATAAGAAAGTAAGAATTACTCGTGCCAAGCATTGATATAGGACTGGTCAATGCGACCTATGTACATCGATCATTATTCAAAGATAAAATTGGCATCGTTGAAATAATTTATGTGGATAGTTTTGCATGGTCATACCACATATAATCATTATTATTAATTCGCACGTTATATGAACTTTTTTTATTCACTTGTATTCTTCTTTTCCAGTATTGTTTATAAGAAACTGATTCCATGGTAATTATAATATTTTTGAGCATCTCCATATGGACACAATTCGTGGTTTTGTATCAAAAACATTGTTTGATATCGAACCTATGCCTATGTTATTTTACGTTTAGTTACTACGTGTAGTGCTAATTTAAACATCATTTAACTGTTTGATGAACCATGTAGAGTACGAGTAAGGCGATAGAAACCATGTCATCATAAATGTGGTTTAACTTCGATTATCAACCGTACAGGAAGATAGTCCTTGTTTGCACGATATACACTTTTGATGTATAATTTACTCAATTGACGGGATGTACGATTTAAAAACAGGAGTCTTCAGGCAATATCCATTAACGTACTAAATGTTACCTGATCATAACTCGTGTTATGCAAGATTTCTCAATAGTTTCTGCCTTGATAAGGACATATAGGTTATTATTTAATTAGACTGATACAACAAGAGTAAACCTAACTAATTCAATTAACTTGAACCGTTTATATAATTGACAAGTGCAGGGTATGACCTTTCTTTAAATAAGTCGAGGACTAATCAGACTCGGTCACTTAAGTAAATTGCGACCCATTTTGTTCTCAATGAAATAAACCATAGTTTTATATTAATCCATATCAGCGAAATCACCTCCATGTATGGCATACTCTAGTAGACCCTCTTCACAATGAGCCAACATTGATAAGAGCGCGAGGTCACGTGACTCGCATAATGCCAGAACGATGTTGAACGTGATGTCATTTCTAATATAGCCACGTAACGCCACATCTTATTTCAGACCTTCACGCTTTTAAACATTCGGCGTTGTAACGATATTGTAAACACAAGATTAAATTGTCAGAATAAGTAGTTAATATAGACTGTCAATTATAAGTATAAATACATAAAATAAATTTTCTCAAACGAAGTTCTTGTTGTTGTTGTTTTTTTCAATTGTTTGCACAAATTTTGACACACTTCGTTTAAGCTTTATCAAAGATTTATTAATAATCTTGTTTCTTTATATATCTGTGATTTATATGCCACTGTTTTCAGCACAAACCTATTATCTCGGTATGTTCAAACACTTTACCAATACTCTACGGCTGCTTAAAATAGATATGCAACATTATTTAAAAATGAAAGTCATCTGTCCAAACAGACTGTCAAAATCTAAATACTGTATACATATTAGCCATCGTATTCATAATATAACAAAGCGGCAAATAACTACAAATTTTAAATATTTAACAAATGAAATGCTAACAATTTAACGTATTTAGCGGGTACCGATAAAATAAAACTCCGTTATTACGTAGTCCTAAAAACAGTGTACATCAGTGTACGGAAAATCATAATTACAACAAGCATTTTCTTTTGACCACAAACGGGGATAAATAATTTTAAAAGGAAATAAAAACAATAAAGATATAAAATGCTATATGTTTATCACTCAAAGCCACTTATACAGAGATTTCAATATACCAGCATAGACAGTTTGATTTGCACCAAGTCCGAATTTTTCACTTGTATATAATAATTCTTAAATATTGTCATTTACTGCAAAAATATTCAATGCAAATACAATTAACATAACATTCAAATTTTGTCATGTACGCTTTTTTATAGTGCTTGGTTTTATGGTTGATTCAATACACCTCTCACACGTTTGATTGTTGATAGAAATAGCACACATAAGACATTTTATCAATGAAGCACGTTTCATGTAGAAAATGTCGGTACAATAAAATTCAATTCATCATCGGAAACTGTATTAAGCATAGAACGTGTAAAGCTTAATTATAATACTAATATTTTGCTTTAAGTCGTTGCATGACCTATGACTTTGATACTTTCCCAACGACCCAGAGGATTAAAACTTGTTTGGTGTTGACGTGTTAACCAAAACATATAAGAAAGACGAGAAGAAACATAACAAACAAAATTATGAAAGTTGTGTACTTAATACCTATATTGCGTGTGCAAAAATGTGTTGAAAACTTAGTGGTATTAAAACCTGTCTATCTATATATTGCATCATCAAATAATATTTATGTAAACGACAGTTGGTTTACACGATAAAAACTACTGATTAAACAACTTAGTAAATAGCGTTTATTCTGTAGTTTTACCGCCGACGTTAAATAGCAACCTCGGCATGTTTCCTTTACAAATGGAAATAATCTGTGGACTTAATGCCTTTATACAATCCCATTTAACTCCAAACAAAGTTAAATAATCTCTAAACACGGTTTGAGTTTACATGAAGTCTATCAAATCAATAAGCTTTATATATTAACTCAAACGTGCGTACGTGAGAAATAATCAAGTGTACTATTTATTGTTGTGCAGCTTTTTAGGAACAATATTAATACATGGCTTTGTTTATGCATGCATAAAAGATATATATACTGTATTTATTAAATCAGTCAAAACATATTTAAGTTTTAAACTGATTTACGGATAATATTTGATTCCTCTATGCAGAACATGCGTTTATAACAACACAAACATGGTTTGAATAGGAGTAAACTGACGTATACGCATTCGTTGGCCCCATGTCTGGAACGTCTGTTGTTTAGTTGGTGTGTGCTATTTTCTTCGTGTTACATTCTCAGTATTTGTTCGATTTACTAGTGGAAGTTATTTTGAAATTGTTCAATTATCTGTTACGACACATGCACGTTGGTTTAAAACTTTCATAACAATTTAAGATTAAAACGATAGCTGTGTGAGTAGGGTTCCTTGACTCAAATCTACAGTTGAACTCAAAGCACATAAGGAACACAGTTTGCAATAGTCTTTTACATACTGGTTGCCGTTGCGGACATATACGGCGATGCGGATTACCATGCATTTAACATTAATAGACATAAATATTGTTTGTCGTAGCTTTTTTCATTACATGTTATACAGTTCCATACATGATATAGAATACTCCGTGAAAGTTTATAATATTTTGAATGATGGCCGAGCTACTTATGGTCATCTTTGATGAACGTTTGTCCGTATAAATACGTTTTTAAGTTTCGAAATAAATTGGACAAATTAAAAAAAACACTGCAAATATGTTAACCGTTATACGTCGATGTGCCGCTTTTAATTATTCATATTTAAGGTCCTACTTTGACAGAACTAATTATGTAAATACCTGATCTCGATATGTCTTAATCAATGCGTTTTCTCAAATACGCGTATTGTACATGCTTTAATCGAATGCTTAATCAGATGTTTGAATACGCATGCCAACCTCGATGTAAAAGGACACAACACACTCTCGGAAACAGCTGTAAATCTTCGTTTCATACCGACATCAAAGTCCGACGGTTGGTATATTTAATGAAAACCATGTAGGGAACACGACAATTAATTGCGTGCTTCAAGCATGAATATTTTGTTAATGACGTGTACGCTTGCAGAACCATACCTTTCATCAGACGCAATAGACACAATGGCCGTTCAAGCAAACAAAAACGAGGTTAATGATTCACACGATAATTTTAAGACATTAACGTAGATGACTCAGGTTATAATGTTTACACCACACATAGTGTCACAAGTTATTCGTGGTTTTCATTGAATACTATTGACCAGTCGACCCTAAAATTGGAACTGTCCACCCCAAATCATAGAAAAGATTAAAGCTGAATGTTGAGGTCTATACCATGCAAAACCAACATTTAAATAATTGTAAGATATTGGGATACAGACCGTCTAATATCAAACGTTATATCTTGCTACCTGTTTGCATTGGTAGCGATATATATATATATATATATATATATATATATATATATATATATATATATATATATATATATCACGCTTAGTGGTATTTATCTTCGATTTACAGTAATATCCGTCTAAATAATAATGTGGTTTACTAGAGTTAAAACTTTATTAAAAATAATCCACTTTATATGATTTTACTGATGTACCACTTCTAACAATCGTATGATTTACTCTGGAACCATATGTGTATGTTTGGGGAGAGTTCTCTGCAGTTTGAGTTCATGTACAATACGTGAATATATATATTAAGCGTCGCGCGATGTTATTTACTTTTGAATACCTCAGTTATTGGTAGGGAAGGTATACTGTGAGTGTCATGTTAACCTTGCGAATGCGTCAGTCGCGGTCAATACTACGTTCTACTGGCGATTATGACATCATATTTTATGGACCACTTTTAGATACATGATATATTATGCTAATGTAATATCTACATCATATATTTATATTTGAACCAATTATCCCGAAATAGGTCATTAATAAAGAAACGTTTCCAATAAAAATCATTTAATAAATAATAGCAAATATCTAAAATAAACAATTTTTATAAACATAAATTTTAAACTTCGACTGCAAATACATTTACTTAACTGTGGAAACATAGGTTGAAAGTATCACACATTGGCAAAAAACACGTCAACTCAGTGCTTTTATCCGGGATTATACTTGTGTAAACTGTGGGTTCTATTTAAGATACACGATATGATGTTGATAAAGGGGCTTTTCCCGATGATGAAATGTCCTTTGCCGATGACAGCCATTATGAAATATTGCTGGACGACATGATACAAAATTAACGTACATTATTAAAGTTGTCGTTGTAATGCAATGGTGTATGGTGAATTAGGTAGACACCCACTTTATGTAGAGAGATATGTTCGGATTGTAAAATATTGGCTTAAAGTTGTAAATTGTGAAAATATTATTATACAAACTGTTATTAAACAAGCGATAAATGATTGTATAAAGGGTATACAAATTGGGTATCGAATGTAAAAAAAGTTGTTAAATGATTATGGATATTCATATATATTTGAACATGCAAATATGATAAATACCTTGGTCGTTTCTGAGTGAGTTAAAATGTAGAATTATAGATACATTTAAAAAGGATTGGTTTGGCAATATGAATAATAGTTCTGTTTTTAGATATGTACAGGATATTCAAAACAACTTTTGAATACGAAACGTATTTAGATTTACTGCCAAAATGTTTGCGTACATACCTTGTTAAACTAAGGGCTTCTGCACACCCTTTGAGAATTCAAATTGGAAGATACACACGTAACCATATTCCTCGTAATGAACGATACGGTCAATGTTGTGATCAAAGGGACATAGAAGATGAATCCCACTTTATATGTAAATGTCCATGCTTCCGTCAAATAAGGCAAACATATATAAAACCTGTTTACTATGTGAATCCATCAGTTTTTAAGTTCCATTCTTTATTGAACTCAAATTGTAAAATTGAAATTATACATTTGTGTAAATATATGAAGGAAGCTCTTACCGTTAGATATTCTATCACAAATAATATTGTCAACGAAAACTAGTTTTTCCTAACTGCCTGTGAAATGATATTAAACTATGTAATATAATTTCGTATTACTTGGTTAACTATACTTTGTTTCAAATTGTAAGATTACATTTTGTTATAACCCATACGTTGTTATATATAGACACATGACACTATTTTGTATTATACTTCATGTATTTAGACGATGTACATTTGTATAAGTCTTAATAAACTGTCTGTTCTGTTCTGGTCTGTATAAACACTTAACGTTTAGCATTAAATCATTTATTTTTATACACACTCATTGTTTTCTATATAACACTTGTCTTCATTATATAAGACGTCCGTTCATTCTGCCCGGCAAATTAATGTTAGGTGTGACAAAATAATATAAGTTTGCAATTTATATTTGAAAACAAAACGGAAAGACACATGTCATATTCCGTTCGTGATACATCACAATATTAGGATGGACACACTTTGCGTTTTATACCAACAGTCTTTGCCTCTTTTCTTAAAAGTAGTAATCTCAGTGGTTAATAAGTTTTGTTCTCAATATGTGAGAATCATTCAAAAGGGTATACCCGAGATGACGTTAACAGGAAAGCTATGTGTATATATAACTGTTGTGCGTGATATCAATAATAATCATTCACAGTACGCATTATGGCCATTTAGATATCTCATTGATATATTTTGGCAGTCAAGTGAATGTACTTGAGCAATACTTTGCAGATTGTTTTTACCATTGGAACATAGATGCCTGTTTGTTAGTATCGAAGTGAACTTTGTGGGAAATTCTTCACTGAATAGCTTTTTATACAAAAAATGACTTTATAAACACGAGTGTAGTAAGATGCAAATATACTTTTTTATACGGTGCATACACGTTTAAATTTTAGGATAATATCCAAAATATAAACACAACATTTATTTGTATATATACAACGCTTAGTTCTAGTCTATACAACGCTTAATTCTATTATAGGATTCGGTATTTTCATTATTTAAGAGGCAAGCAAAACAGGCATAAGTGCATATGATCGCATATTATATTATGCTTGCAAATAAGCCAACACGAAGCGTGAATTTATATTTAAGAATAAAAGATATGTCAAATGTATGTATTTTGTCTCGTTTTGTATACATTATGATTAAAACGGCACGAGTTTAAGATACCATAAAACAATACGAACATTATTTATTTTGCAAGTATGGGAAGACGTCTTAAACAGGAGAAACTCTAAATTTGTTAAACAATAACCTAGGATATGGATATTTCTGGCCTTGACAATATGTAGATAATTGATTTATAACTGGGGCGCAATTGCACTATTGTATGACATACTTTATTTTGTGCATATATAACATATGAGGTTAACTTCACATTTGGAAATCATCCGTTTATGTAAACAAACTAAAATAAACTTAATCCATTTGATATACCATTCGTTTATATCGGCAATTTATAGTTATGTAAGGTATGATCCATGCATCTAATTGTTAGTACCAACAAACCTACTTATAGTCAATATCACGTTTGTTAATATTCATTCATTTGTGGTGTTTGTGTTGGTTTGCTATTTTCGTGTTGTTTACCTGTCTTTGAAAAAGAAGTCGATATATATTATTGTGTGAATCTACAAATTATGAATCTTACCTACCTTGCTCGTTGAAATGCTTTAAAATGCTGTTTACACATTGTGTTATTGTATCAGCAGATATGTTATCATGTGTTGCGTATGAGGTCAACACATGTGCAGCGGTAGTGTCATATGTTTCCCAAACGACTGCTATGTACTGAGCTTTGTACGAGTAAATATTGTATACTTACAATTTTATTACTACATATTGACAATCGTTTGATAATTGGAATATATGAGTCGCGTTCTGAGAAAACTGGGCATAAAGCATGTGCGTAAAGTGTCGTCCCAGATTAGCCTGTGCAGTCCGCACAGGCTAATCAGGAACGACACTTTCCGCCTAAATTGGATGTTTGCTAAAGAGAGACTTCATTTAAACGCAAAAATAAAAGCGGAAAGTGTCGGTTTTTGTGTGTTTGTCAAAACACATGAACTAAATAAAATATTTATTTGAGAGGGAAGAAGTACTATATATTTTCAGTTAAAAAAATGCATTTAAATTAAAGACTGCTTATACAACTTCGAGAAATCGGTCAACATTCAAACGTGCAAAACAGTTAATTAATTTTACTAGAACAATTTTCCTTAAGGTACATCGTGATTGGAGTATGACTGTTATTCCAGTCGAGAACAGCCAATTGTGACAAGCAATCAGCATCGTAAATCAAGTAAAAAATATTTTACATTGTCACACCAACGGTCAATCGAAACTATTATGAAGGGCATGTAGATGCTGAGCGATAACCAATTTATATCTGACAGGTCAATTGCTTGCAATGTGTTTGAATACAACAAAACCCTGCTTTCTTTACAACAAGGATAAGTTATGTGACCTAGATTTATGTATGTCAATCGTAGACATAAAAGGAGGTGTTTGGCTTCAGATTTTTAATAAATAAAGTTTGTAACCGTTCAACAGATATTAAGCAATGCACTATATAACTAACGATATTTTTCAAAAGAATGCTATACATGTTCTTATATTGCTATCGAAACAATTTTCTTTTGCTGCGTACATAGAACAATATCATAATCAAATATGCAAGCAAACCCACATGATCATTCAATTAAAGAACTCCAACTAATGTATGTTAATTTATTGTTAATATTTTACTTATGAATACATTGTGTTTTTATTATTTATGTAATTTACTTATACTATAAAGGTTTAGTCTTTTTGTCTAGTAACGTTATCCTTTCACTATTTTCTTGAAGTTTCATTAGGACTTCCATCCGTTTTCACAAGACTATCCCATAAAATTACAGTCCTGAACATGTTCTTTTTTTATCTGAAGTGTGTTTTTACAGTAATTACCAGCCTAGAGGATTACATTAATTGGAATGTTAGCTGTAATGAAGTATGTAGCAATATGGGCAAACTTCTTATTTTTCTAAGATCAAAAGATATCTTACCAATGTTCAGTATTGATTCTGTAAGAAACATCGAATGTATTTTATCATTTAATTGTAATTAAGTTAAATTTGGGTTTGGTATAAAACACATAAATAGAATAAGTCTATAGTTAGTGAGTGTTGCTTTGACATGTTGTCTATATTAAATTTAAATAAGATGAACCGTTGCCTATTACCAGTATGTGTAATTGAATTTTCGAGACTTTATACATTGAATATTTTCTTTTCTAATCCTTTCATTACTTAGACACTTCTTTGATAGTCTTTCAAATACAAACTGTCAAATATTGACAATAAGAATGAAAAAATTAACCCCGTTTGTAAAGAAATAATAGTAAAATAATTAGAAGTTCAAAAACTGGAAAATCCATGCTTCTATCCGATATTGTAATACAATAATACCATACACGTTCTATCGTTCTATGACGAGTACAGAAATAGCACTGATGGTTCAGTGTTGACAGATTTGTTTTCCAGACAAAGGAACAAAACACATCTTTCATCTTATGTTGACAGTATTATTAACCATTGACAATACAATGTTAATTAGGTTTTTGTGCTCGTGTGTGTTTTGCAAGTCAGGTTGTTAGGACAGTTTCAGCTTCCCAAGATACACCATTTCATTCGGTTATATGCGTAAACGTCTTATTGTTCTACTAAAGTATCACGTTTTCGACTAGAATGTATATTAAACATTTAAAAAATCGATTATATTATTTCACAATGTGTAAAGATTATATTTTACGGTAAAGTATGAACGCAGAAAAAATATAGGAATTATACTAGCAATAAACAAGAACATAAAAAAGGGCCATATACCAGGAAAATTCTGCAAGTGCATCTTTCCGTTTCAGAAATTTGTATTATCTAGTACCCGTAAACTAATTATATAAGTATTGAACAGGTGTTGTAAAGAAAACTTTAATATACTATATATAAAGTATTATACTTTAATATACTAAGAGCAAATAACAAGCTTGAAAACGCTTGCAGCCGTATAAAAGCGTTGCATCAAACGTGTTTACACTCAACAGGCGAAATGGCGAATAAAGTTCAAGTAAACAATGCTAATAAACTTGCTAAACATGTTATTAATAACAACACGGTGATCACAAAGACGTTTTGAAAATTACCATAAATAATCCTATTGTATGTGCTAAAACATAACGGTAAGCAAAAGCACTAGAATAAAACATGAGGAAATATTTGCTCACGAGAAGAGGACAACACTTTCAATTGAAGTTCAGAGGGAAAAATGACATACTTCATCTATCTACAGAGCAAAATAGTTAGAACGCAGATAATTAAAACTAACATATCAAAACGTTTACTACAGCACAAATAACTTTAACTTAGTGGACAAATGAATACAGTGACGGTTTTTGACATGCAAATGATACAATACTATTTTACATTATGTCCTTGTTACAAATATCTGTAATTAATGATTATGGTAAATATTACGTAAACATGTTGAGCTTGATGATCGAATGGCTAATATGTCAATTTTCTTCCTCATCACGTTTTCAGATATTGCCCATTAAAATCGGGCATATTAATACTTATTACTTTTTACAATTAAATTTAACAAATTGATAAATAATAGCCTGGATGAAATGTGTATTTACATTTGTTAAGGAGTCGATATTGAGGGGCAGTTTCTATTCTAGAAGGCTTACAGGCCACGGGCGAATCCGGTTGGAGGCAAAATTTATGTTATTTTTATCTTGCTGTTTTCGAGCGAATACCGATGGAGGCAAAATTAAAAATGATGTATTTAATACCGTATGGTTATTTTTTGCGTAGCTTTCTTTCCCAAGTTTTAACATTTGTTTAACAATATCAACAGCCAATTACATGCTGGAGACATTCCCGCCAGCATACCTTAATGAATGCAATTCTACAATTACCTTACCCAAATTGAAAATAATATGGATGTGTTTTCCATCGATGCTAGCCGCATGTTAAACGTGAATGTATCGTTTAACAAATAGATGATTAGAGGGTTCACCAGTTCAAAACACAACGCTCCGATAAAATCAGATTTTGTACGTTACCCTTCAGCTATAGCGTATATACTTAAGAGCTTTGTTCATACGTTTTTCAATTATTTTTATATTATATTATGCAAACTGTTTAACATCATGTTATTAATGCTTTGATATCCTCTTTCGTTTCCTATAAGCATTTTTTTTTTATTTGATTTTGCAAAATCCGGCGTTTCAGCACAAAACATTGTGCACTTTTTAAACGTAAAACATTCCATCTTACATGATATTAATTAAGGCTCGACATCAGCCTCTCTGGAAATCGTCCATGCAAAGCAGAACAGACTGTTTTAAATTAATAACCCAGTTTGACATATATTCCACCGAAACGTATCATGGTTTAATTATCTACTAAAACACGCAATTTAATAAAAACAAGATATTATTTGAATGTGTGCAAATCAAACAGCGCCTTAATGAAATGTTTAAATACCATATTTTTATTGGAAAAAAAATACCAATGTTAAATAAATAGTATACCATGTAAAGACATATATTTAAGTATATACTTTATATAATATCAAAACATCGTGAGAAATATATATAATATTGTTCTTGCTGTTTAAGTAAGATCGAATTTTATGTCAAAAGTGGTTATAGAAAAAAAATTGCACGAGTGAAATTTGAGATAATACATTCTATGCTTTCGCTAGTTATTGCAGAGAAACATCCGTGTTTTGAAGATATGAATGCACTTCTTTTTAAACAACAAATAAAAACAGTGAAACAGTCATCTTTTGTTTTTCATTGTTGTCAAGACAATGCGTTAAATGCAATGGTTATTCAAAAGTGCCAGATTATGTATTACATCCTGGTAAACGACGGCGTTTTGTTAACATATGCTTAACGATAAACTATCCAGTTATAATCTTGTAATGCCCATGAAGGATGGCATTTGTTTGTTGGTAAGTGGATTTGGATTCGAGTGTTTGTGTGCGCCCGTCTGTCCGTTCGTCTGTGCAGTTTCGTGTCCTAAGTTATATTTTTTACATCAGTGTGAGGATTGTAACAACATTTTCGGATTATTATTCCGCAGGTCCAGACGATGTGTTTCGAACAACCTTGCTCTGTATCTTTGAAACGCCTAAACTTTGTTTATATTGCATAAGATAAGTATTCCCAATCATAACCAACTCCCAAGCTCCTCGGCCATGGCTCAAGGTAATAACTCAAGCTTAAAGTAAGCAAATTGTATAGTTGAGGCATCTACATTTTACATGCCTTAAATGATTTTAATAAATCATTTAATATTTTTGGATAACCTTTGACCAAATCTCGATGCCTCGATGTGAAAGGTCATGTTTAAATTTAAAGGTAAAACATATCATAAATGATGTGTCACGTTTCATGTGTATTGCATCTCGGTCAAAAGTGAAATTTCAGAGTAAAAGGTCTAGTTTTAAATATTTTATTTGACATCAATTCGTTTGATAAAATGTACAATCATATGTCCCTGGTTGAATGCCCAATGACACAATTCAAGGACAGAAGTCATACTCTTTTGTATCTGCATTTAATTTTAAAGATTAACTTTAATCCGTACATATATTGGTACGACATGGTTAAAAACTATCGTGAGTTGAAATCTATGATTCATCGTGTGATAAAATCTATCGAAACCAACATATAAACCGTTCATAACCGGTTAAGATGATAATATGATAAGGTTATTTTTACATGAAAGAATAACTACAAACAAAGGAGCACGGTTTTTGAGAACAAATGAATTGTGAGTGAATAAATTGAAGTGATAAATATATATGTTCAATAATTATTAAGTTGGTTAATAACAGTATCAATTCTCCCCCTTTGGTTTAATATTATTTGTTGACGTTTTAGCTATTACTTATTTTGTAAGCAATATAATTCAATCGTAATGCTGTAGCAATAAAAAAACTAATTCGAGTTCAAGGTAGGCGTTGCTATGACATAAATTATAACAACAAACAACCTGGCAACCCTAAACATTTGACGCAATACAACCAGCTAATTATTTTTCTGTCTGTGCAATCAATTCAACGTATTGGTGCTAAATGATCTTTTTAAACATAGAAGACAAGCCTTACAAGAATACATTGGCAATATCATGCCGTCGATTAATATTGAATCACGCGAAACAATTACCACGGCTCTCACACACATACGTTGGTTTAACTTCTACCATCATTCCAGAGTCCTACTAGATCGCATTGCGTCCGGGGAATGTCGCATGTGTTTAACAGTTTACACTCGATGTGAACAATATAACCCAATAAGGTTGGAAGACAAATTATCTCTTTTGGTCATTTTTAGAATTGGTAATTAAAAAATGTTTATTTAAAAAAGTAATGTGATCGCATATAAAAGTCGAAATATAATGTGTTAACGTTTTAAAACAGTAAACATGATACAATAATTGCATGCTTTAATGTTTGTTTCATAATGTTTATTTAAATTCATTGAATTAATCAAGTGCATGAAATTAAATAGAAATATGTAGCACTTGATGATCAATACAACAAAAATTACATGTATGTTAAGTTGCTCTTTCTCACGATCTGTGTTCAAATAAAATTATCATATGTTACACTTGACAATTGAACGTAATATAAATGATTTCATTGCTAAATTAAATTATACAAGTTAATAAATTATAGCCTTAAAGTAATTTCAATTAACAAGTGTTAAGCTTGAGACATTTTTGATATTAAATGCCGGTGTGTTTGTATTGTACGGGTTTATTGCATGCATGTTTTACTTAAAATGATTACCGTAACAGCCAAAAAAAAACAGTTTTATTTCTATCATTTTAATTGGCATCAATATGTGTATTCGCTAAGAAAAAAACACACCTTTAATTACATGTTTAACGTGTACATATTTTGACAATCAATCCGATGAACGTTTTTAATTTAGGTCGCTTTGTCCATATACTCGAATTTGTACAAAGTCATCATTATGTTTGCACCGTTGCAATGACTGCCTTTCGAAAGCCCCGAATCCCCAATTGAAAAGTTAGTCCTGCTTGGCATCTACCATCTGTCGTTCGATCAGTATTTCGATTTGCCGATCGATAGGTCCGTAGACAGTATCGATTCCGCACAATATCCAGAGAATGCAATGTCCTTAAATTATGTTACTTTGTTTTCTATATTGCCTGGGAAGACACGGCGACGCCTTTTGATTTTTAAGTCAACAGTTAAAAGGTACATGCCATAGGCCTTTGTTACAAGCAACACTTGTCCATGCAATTAGAAGAAAAGAGAAATGTGCCCTTAAAAGGTAATTTTTGAGCATCCGATCATCCAAATTGAAATACGCGTGAAGCAACACATATATATTATTTTAGGTTGACAAGTGTAAACGGAAAAATCCCCTTTGAATATAAGGTAATATTCAGAGGTCAAGGTCACAAGGCCTTTTAACATAAAAATAGTTTCTACGCAATATCCGGATACAATTTAACTTAGGAGCATACACTATTGTATGGTGGTAGCTTAAGGGAAGGAAGATTCCTTTCGATTATGGGATCAACTGACTAAGGGACTAATAATATATATAACAATATCTTATTAAGGTGTATAATAAATTACAAACATATAGTTTTCACATTAATTAAGTACATGAACTTTGATTCGTAGTGTAAGTTTTGTTTACCTTTAATCGAAAGCCAAAAACTATTTATTTGTGTTTCTCATAAAACAATAAGCTCATATTTCAAATGATTTATTTAATTTACCCATCACTTACGCATTGAATAAACATGCTTTACTTCTCAACACCCGATTGCGTATACTCATTGATAACATATGGTACAAACATTTCGATTATTTTAGATTACTTATTTCTGAAAAGGTTTCGTTTGTTTTCTTTTTTGACATTTCTTATTTATAACTACGCAAGATATTTAAAGAAGTCGCTGCATTTTTGCGAAATTGCTTTAACGCAAAAGCGGTGATTTATTACGTAAGATTATTTGATTGATTGGAGATTAACAGTAAAATTATTTATTTGGTCAATTATTTTGTGCCATAATGATTATTTAGTCAAGTATATATTTCAAAATAAACATATTTAATTGTATTTAATGTGACGTTCAATTCTTAGAAACAATTACAAAACATTCTTGTGATGAAAATAAATGGTAAATGTATATTGCACAAATATAAGCATCTAGATGAAAGGTTACACATTGGTAATGAGTGATGTATCGATACGATATAGATACCTTATTATCTTCTGTTTATTGCACGTGTTATCATCCAAATGCAATATCATACATGAGTAACGCTTGAACCATTCAAACAAATATAAAAGTTGATTTCTAGGACGGCATATCGCTGACTTATGAGATAACATTAAGCAACAGATCGACCAGATGACAAAGCGTCCATTCATACACCTAATTACGTTCGAGGATGTTCTATTTAACCAAAAGATGATGTGTGTCCTTGTTTAATGCAATAACATCTCGCCGGTTATATAGTGACCTTTTGAAATTACGTTATCCAATTACCAATAAAAGTAGTCACATGACCGCGGGTAACATATATTCTGTCCATAAACACATGCACATAAAAATGAAAAAATAACAACGTGTGCTACGATACTCTGTGATACGATAATCAGGTCGCTCATACTAAAAAACGTCATGTTTTGACAAGAATTCAAGAGCGTCAACCAAGCAATTTAATTTAATATAGAGTCTAGACTTGCGAAATCTTCAAAATACATTTGACATTGATTATTCATTTTCAGGAAAGTGTGTAAGTCGAATTCCTCCGCAGTTTACTTTGGCTCCCTTGCGATTGTTGAAACATTGTACCTTATCTTGCACGTGATTTACGAACTTCATGTGGCCTGGGGCTACAACACGTACCACAGACAAGTTTCGTGCGAGATATTCAACTTCCACTTGTTGACACCTCAGTACATGGTAAACATTATATATAGTAATATTCGATTATATAGATTTATCGTCGTGTAGCTCATTTACCCCCACGTGTAACTGCTAGATTTGAGCTTATCTATTATTGGCTAATGCCTCTTAATGACAAAAAATCGCAATTTACCGTCCCTCATGATAACCACTCTCTGACTTCTATGCATACATTTTTAAATTCATAAATATATAAAATTTGCAGTAATAAAACTTATTTTATTTTATATTTATTTTGTATAAAACGCTCCATATAGTTTACCAGTATATTGGAAAATTGCAGGTACCGATGCTTGTTTTGGGATTTACTACCGAACGTTATATTGCTGTCTGTCACCCGTTTGTGAAAGAGAAATATTGTACAGTAACCAGAGCAAAACTTGTTATTGGATGTATGTCCGTAACATCTTTTGCGTTGGGACTCGTTCAAGTGTACATATGGGCATTTGATGACGTCCTTGGTTGTGTCTTTCGTCCGTCAGCAATAGGCTTCCATACGATCTGGACATGGATTACGGAAATGTTACTTTTTCTTGTCATCCCCGTCGCTTGCATTGCCATAAACGTGTTAGTGATCCGGGAATTAAAACGTATACAAATTCAAAGTGCTGCACATGTACAGGGGGCTAATCCGACTTCAACAACTACGCTGTTATGTGTTTCATTCTACTTCATATTTACACTACTTCCAGCGACTATTGTCTACGCTATACAAACATCCATTCAACAAGGGGATCCTACGTTAAGCCTGGACGCATCGGCGAACGACCCCACGTGGAAGTCAGTATCTAACAATACGAAAAATCGTTGAAGAAATATGCCTGTCCAATTACGCTTGCTATTTCATTATTTATTATGTAACTGGTGCATACTTTAGACG